>NC_143049.1:6357500-6570000 GCF_057628025.1 Oncorhynchus mykiss
TTAGCTAGCCTACAGTTGAACTAGTAAAACGTTAGTCGTTAGCTAGCCTACAGTTGAGAAATTGAACTGGTAAAATGTTAGTTGTTAGCTAGCCTACAGTTGAAATTGAACTGGTAAAACGTTAGTCGTTAGCTAGCCTACAGTTGAGAAATTTAACTGGTAAAACATTAGTCGTTAGCTAGCCTACAGTTGGAAATTGAACTGGTAAAACGTTAGTCGTTAGCTAGCCTACAGTTGGAAATTGAACTGGTAAATCGTTAGTCGTTAGCTAGCCTTTTCTACACATGACCTACTGATATTTGTTTTGCAATGGCCTACTGAATGAAAGCAATTGAGTATGAAATGATATGTGCCTGATGTTACGTAATCTGTCTCATGTATAGCCTGGCATAGATAGCAAAACTACATTAAACGTTAACTAGATATAATCTGTCTCATTTATAGCCTGGCACCGATAACATTGTATTTCATGTAGTTTTGCTATCTGTGCCAGGCTATAAATGAGACAGATTATATCTAGTTAGCAAAACTACATGAAATACAATGTTAACTAGATATAATCTGTCATTTATAACCTGTTACAGATAGCAAAACTACATTAAATACAATGTTAACTAAATATCATAACTCATGTTGAATTTAAAAGACACTGTTAACGTTTCCATTAACTAGCTCCCAACGTCTGCTACACTGTAACTTCTAGGCTGCCTCACATAAAAACGTATTGGTTAATAAAATCTTCGGAAGACTGACGTGCCCAAAGTAAACTGCCTGTTACTCAGGCCCAGAAGCTAGGATATGCATATCATTGGTAGTATTGGATAGAGAACACTCTGACGTTTCTAAAACTGTTAAAATAATGTGTATATCAGAACTGATATGGCAGGCACAAACCCGAGGAGGTCACCACCCATTGTTTTTGAGGTCACCACCATTTGAAATGCTTGTCTATGGGAAATTCAAAGGAAATCCTCCCAGATTGCAGTTCCTGTGGCTTCCGCTAGATGTCAACAGTCTTTAGAAAGGGTTTAAGGCTTGTTTTTAGAAAAATGAATTAGTAGTTGTAGTTTTTCAAGGTGGCTATCATTTTGACTGTAGTCTTGTGGCGCACGTGGATGAGGGGGCGCACCTCGTTATTTATCTCCGGTATTGAACATACTACATTCTGTCGTAAATTGTATGGTTTATTTACATATTAGGGTACCTGAGGATTGATTAGAAATGTGGTTTGACTTGTTTGGAGGAAGTTTATTGGTAACTTTTGGGATTCCTTTGTGTGCATGTTGAACTAGTGGAACAGGTGGATTACTGAATCAAACGAGCCAACTAAGCTGACTTCTTTGGGATATAAAGAAGGACTTTATCAAACAAAACAACCATTTGTTGTGTAGCTGGGACCCTTGGGATTGCAAACAGAGTAAGATCTTCAAAGTAAGTGATTTATTGGATCACTATTTCTGACTTTTGTGACACCTCTGCTGGTTTGGAAAATGTTTTTAATGCTTTTGTATGCGGGGCGCTTTCCTCAGATAATTGCATGGTATACTTTCTCCGTAAAGCCTTTTTGAAATCTGACAAAGCGGCTGGATTAACAAAATGTTAAGCTTTAAACTGATGTATGACCCTTGTATTTTCATGAATGTTTAATATTACGATTTCTGTCATTTGAAATTCGCGATCTGCAATTTCACCGGATGTTGTCGAGATGGGACGCTAGTGTCCCACCTAGCCAAAGAGGACGCGTTTGATCAGTTGTGTTGTGACAAGGTAAGGTAATACATAAGATAGCCCTATTTGGTAAAGTCCAAATTATGGCAAGAACAGCTCAAATAAGCAAAGAGAAACGACAGTCCATCACTACTTTAAGACATGAAGGTCAGTCAATCCTGTCAGAGCCTTTTCCTGTTGTTGTCGAGTTTTTTAAAAATGTATTTATTTTTTATTTCACCTTTATTTAACCAGGTAGGCTAGTTGAAAACAAGTTCTCAACTGCAACTGCGACCTGGCCAAGATAAAGCATAGCAGTATGAGCAGACAACACAGAGTTACACATGGAGTAAACAATTAACAAGTCAATAACACAGTAGAAAACAAAGGGGGAGTCTATATACAATGTGTGCAAAAGGCATGAGGTAGGCGAATAATTACAATTTTGCAGATTAACACTGGAGTGATAAATGATCAGATGGTCATGTACAGGTAGAGATATTGGTGTGCAAAAGAGCAGAAAAGTAAATAAATAAAAACAGTATGGGGATGAGGTAGGTGAAAATGGGTGGGCTATTTACCAATAGACTATGTACAGCTGCAGCGATCGGTTAGCTGCTCAGATAGCTGATGTTTGAAGTTGGTGAGGGAGATAAAAGTCTCCAACTTCAGCGATTTTTGCAATTCGTTCCAGTCACAGGCAGCAGAGTACTGGAACGAAAGGCGGCCAAATGAGGTGTTGGCTTTAGGGATGATCAGTGAGATACACCTGCTGGAGCGCGTGCTACGGATGGGTGTTGCCATTGTGACCAGTGAGCTGAGATAAGGCGGAGCTTTACCTAGCATGGACTTGTAGATGACCTGGAGCCAGTGGGTCTGGCGACGAATATGTAGCGAGGGCCAGCCGACTAGAGCATACAAGTCGCAGTGGTGGGTGGTATAAGGTGCTTTAGTGACAAAACGGATGGCACTGTGATAGACTGCATCCAGTTTGCTGAGTAGAGTGTTGGAAGCCATTTTGTAGATGACATCGCCGAAGTCGAGGATCGGTAGGATAGTCAGTTTTACTAGGGTAAGCTTGGCGGCGTGAGTGAAGGAGGCTTTGTTGCGGATTAGAAAGCCGACTCTTGATTTGATTTTCGATTGGAGATGTTTGATATGAGTCTGGAAGGAGAGTTTGCAGTCTAGCCAGACACCTAGGTACTTATAGATGTCCACATATTCTAGGTCGGAACCATCCAGGGTGGTAATGCTAGGCGGGCATGCGGGTGCAGGCAGCGATCGGTTGAAAAGCATGCATTTGGTTTTACTAGCGTTTAAGAGCAGTCGGAGGCCACGGAAGGAGTGTTGTATGGCATTGAAGCTTGTTTGGAGGTTAGATAGCACAGTGTCCAATGACGGGCCGAAAGTATATAGAATGGTGTCGTCTGTGTAGAGGTGGATCAGGGAATCGCCCGCAGCAAGAGCAACATCGTTGATGTATACAGAGAAAAGAGTCGGCCCGAGAATTGAACCCTGTGGCACCCCCATAGAGACTGCCAGAGGACCGGACAGCATGCCCTCCGATTTGACACACTGAACTCTGTCTGCAAAGTAATTGGTGAACCAGGCAAGGCAGTCATCCGAAAAACCGAGGCTACTGAGTCTGCCGATAAGAATATGGTGATTGACAGAGTCGAAAGCCTTGGCAAGGCCGATGAAGACGGCTGCACAGTACTGTCTTTTATCGATGGCGGTTATGATATCGTTTAGTACCTTGAGTGTGGCTGAGGTGCACCCGTGACCGGCTCGGAAACCAGATTGCACAGCGGAGAAGGTACAGTGGGATTCGAGATGGTCAGTGACCTGTTTGTTGACTTGGCTTTCGAAGACCTTAGATAGGCAGGGCAGGATGGATATAGGTCTGTAACAGTTTGGGTCCAGGGTGTCTCCCCCTTTGAAGAGGGGGATGACTGCGGCAGCTTTCCAATCCTTGGGGATCTCAGACGATATGAAAGAGAGGTTGTACAGGCTGGTAATAGGGGTTGCGACAATGGTGGCGGATAGTTTCAGAAATAGAGGGTCCAGATTGTCAAGCCCAGCTGATTTGTACGGATCCAGGTTTTGCAGCTCTTTCAGAACATCTGCTATCTGGATTTGGGTAAAGGAGAACCTGGAGAGGCTTGGGCGAGGAGCAGCGGGGGGGGCGGGGCTGTTGGCCGAGGTTGAAGTAGCCAGGCGGAAGGCATGGCCAGCCGTTGAGAAATGCTTATTGAAGTTTTCGATAATCATGGATTTATCGGTGGTGACCGTGTTACCTAGCCTCAGTGCAGTGGGCAGCTGGGAGGAGGTGCTCTTGTTCTCCATTGACTTCACAGTGTCCCAGAACTTTTTGGAGTTGGAGCTACAGGATGCAAACTTCTGCCTGAAGAAGCTGGCCTTAGCTTTCCTGACTGACTGCGTGTATTGGTTCCGGACTTCCCTGAACAGTTGCATATCACGGGGACTATTCGATGCTATTGCAGTCCGCCACAGGATGTTTTTGTGCTGGTCGAGGGCAGTCAGGTCTGGGGTGAACCAAGGGCTGTATCTGTTCTTAGTTCTGCATTTTTTGAACGGAGCGTGCTTATCTAAAATGGTGAGGAAGTAACTTTTAAAGAATGACCAGGCATCCTCAACTGACGGGATGAGGTCAATGTCCTTCCAGGATACCCGGGCCAGGTCGATTAGAAAGGCCTGCTCACAGAAGTGTTTTAGAGAGCGTTTGACAGTGATGAGGGGTGGTCGTTTGACTGCGGCTCCGTAGCGGATACAGGCAATGAGGCAGTGATCGCTGAGATCCTGGTTGAAGACAGCGGAGGTGTATTTGGAGGGCCAGTTGGTCAGGATGACGTCTATGAGGGTGCCCTTGTTTACAGAGTTAGGGTTGTACCTGGTGGGTTCCTTGATGATTTGTGTGAGATTGAGGGCATCTAGCTTAGATTGTAGGACTGCCGGGGTGTTAAGCATATCCCAGTTTAGGTCACCTAACAGAACACACTCTGAAGCTAGATGGGGGGCGATCAATTCACAAATGGTGTCCAGGGCACAGCTGGGAGCTGAGGGAGGTCGGTAGCAGGCGGCAACAGTGAGAGACTTATTTCTGGAGAGAGTCATTTTCAAAATTAGTAGTTTGAACTGTTTGGGTATGGACCTGGAAAGTATGACATTACTTTGCAGGCTATCTCTGCAGTAGACTGCAACTCCTCCCCCTTTGGCAGTTCTATCTTGACGGAAGATGTTATAGTTGGGTATGGAAATCTCTGAATTTTTGGTGGCCTTCCTGAGCCAGGATTCAGACACAGCAAGGACATCAGGGTTAGCAGAGTGTGCTAAAGCAGTGAGTAAAACAAACTTAGGGAGGAGGCTTCTGATGTTGACATGCATGAAACCAAGGCTTTTTCGATCACAGAAGTCAACAAATGAGGGTGCCTGGGGACATGCAGGGCCTGGGTTTACCTCCACATCACCCGCGGAACAGAGAAGGAGTAGTATGAGAGTGCGGCTAAAGGCTATCAAAACTGGTCGCCTAGAGCGTTGGGGACAGAGAATAAGAGGAGCAGGTTTCTGGGCATGGTAGAATATATTCAGGGCATAATGCGCAGACAGGGGTATGGTGGGGTGCGGGTACAGCGGAGGTAAGCCCAGGCACTGGGTGAGAGAGGTTGTATCTCTGGACATGCTGGGTGGGGCACTAGTGTTCCACCTAGCGTTAAGTTAACAAAGTTTTGATTATGACCAAAGTCTATAGTAGTGAATACGCTCTCTCTGTTCTAACTTACCACAAATTCACATCGTAGCCTATCTGCATGAATCCGTCCTGTCAGAGCCTTTTCCTGTCAGTTTACTGTTAGCTAGCAGTCTCAAGCCACAGCAGTAGCTAACGTTAACCAAAATGTTAGCTACAAGTTGACCTAACTGTCACTAGCACGTGCAGCAGCCTCTGCAGCAGCCCCCCCCCCCCCCCCTTCCCCCAGGTCATAGTGAAGTTTAAGATGCGATGGAACGGTTGACGGAAGAAGAAAAAAAATCCACCGTTTCCTCCTCCACACATCTAACGATTAGCTAGAAGGGTTTAGAAGGGGTTCCTGGAAGTCAATTGTAGCATTAGAGGGGCCGTGTGTGTGTGTCTGTGTTTGTCTGTGTGTGTTAATGTACAGTGGTGTAAAGTAACTAAGTAAAAATCCTTTGAAATAATACATAAGTCATTTTTTGATCTATCTGTACTTACCGATTTATAAAAGATATACACTGAACAAACATGCAACAATTTCAAGGATTTCACTGAGTTACAGTTCATATAAGGAAATGAGTCAATTGAAATAAATTCACTAGGCCCTAATCTATGGATTTCACATGACTGGGAATACAGATATGCATCTGTTGGTCATAGATACCTTAAAAACAAGGTAGGGTCGTGGATCAGAACCAGTCAGTGTCTGGTGTGACGACCATTTGCATCATGTAGCCCGACACATCTCCTTCGCATAGAGCTGATCAGGCTGTTGATTGTGGAATGTTGTCCCACTCCTCTTCAATGGCTGTGCGAAGTTGCTGGATATTGGCGAGAATTGGAACACGCTGTCGTACACAGCATTCCAGAGAATCCCAAATATGCTCAATGGGTGACATTTCTGGTGAGTATGCAGGCCATGGAAGAACTGGGACATTTTCAGCTTCCAGGAATTGGTAACAGATCTTTGCGACATGGGGCCTTGCATTATCATGCTGAAACATGAGGTGATTACGGCAGATAAATGGCACGACAATGGACCTCAGGATCTCGTCACGGTATTTCTGTGCATTCACATTACCACCGATAAAATGGAATTGTGTTCATTGTCCATACCATAACCCCACCGCCACCATTGGGCACTCTGTTCGCTCCCCCACACGACGCCATACACACTGTCTGCCATCTGCCTGGTACAGTTGTAACTGGGATTCCTCCATGAAGAGCACACTTCTCCAGCGTGCCATTGGCCATCGAAGGTGAGCATTTGCCCACTGAAGTCGGTTACGACACCAAACTGCAGTCAACTGCACTCGGCAAGTAATGGTGGCGGAGGGGATGGCTGATGTTTTACGGGCTCCTAACCAACTGTGCTATTTTACATGTTTTTGTTTAACTCATTTTGTACATAATGCGGCTGCTACCGTCTCTTATGACCGAAAAGAGCTTCTGGGCATCAGAACAGCGATTACTCACCTCGAACAGGACAGATATTTTTTCTTTAATGAGTCTGACGCGAAGGATATACTGCTTTGTCAAGACAAGGCCCAAATCCCTGTCATCAGCACGAGGAAAAGGGTGAGGAGGGGCCGGGGTACCTTGTAAGAATTTTCCAAGGGGTAGGTAAACCAGTACTTCTTTCAGTACTATTGGCCAACGTGCAATCATTGGAAAACCAACTGGACGATCTACAATTTAAGACTATCCTACTAACAGGACATTAAAAACTGTAATATCTTATGTTTCACCGAGACGTGTCTGAAAGACGACACGGATATTATAGAGCTGGCTGGCTTCTCCATGCATCGGCAGGACAGAGCAAAACGAGGGTAAAACGAGGGGCAGGAGTGTGTGTCTATTTGTCAATAACTGCTGGTACACAATGTCTAATATTAACCTCTAGCGTCGAGCAATCCCGTATCCGGGAGCGTAATCATAGCGTCAAGCTCATTACCATAATGCAACGTTTCCTATTCGTGAAAATCGCAAATGAAATGAAATAAATATATTGAAACACAAGCTTAGCCTTTTGTTAACAACACTGTCATCTCAGATTTTCAAAATAGGCTTTAACCAAAGCTACACAAGCATTTGTGTAAGAGTATTGATAGCCTAGCATAGCATTAAGCCTAGCATTCAGCAGGCAACATTTTCACAAAAACAAGAAAAGCATTCAAATAAAATAATTTACCTTTGAAGAACTTCGGATGTTTTCAATGACGAGACTCTCAGTTAGATAGCAAATGTTCATTTTTTCCAAAAATATTATTTGTGTAAGAGAAATAGCTCCGTTTTGTTCATCACGTTTGGCTAAGAAAAAAAAACGAAAATGCAGTCACTTACAACGCCAAACTTTTTGCCAAATTAGCTCCATAATATCGACAGAAACATGGCAAACCTTGTTTAGAATCAATCCTCAAGGTGTTTTTCACAATTCTATTCAATGAAAAATCATTCCTGGCAGTCGGTTTCTCATCAGAGCCAAACGGAAAAATACTGCAGCTGGAGATTACGCAATAATTGCGACGGAGGACACCAAGCGACCACCTGGTAAATGTAGTCTCTTATGGTCAATCTTCCAATGATATGCCTACAAATACTTCATAATGCTGCAGACACCTTGGGGAAAACGTGGAAAAGGTAAGCTGACTCCTAGCTCCTCCACAGCCATATAAGGAGTCATTGCCATGAGGCGGTTTCAAAAAATGCGGCACTTCCTGATTTGATTTTTTTCTGTAACATCAGTTCTGTGGCACTCACAGACAATATCTTTGCAGTTTTGGAAACTTCAGAGTGTTTTCTTTCCAAAGCTGTCAATTATATGCATAGTCGAGCATCTTTTCGTGACAAAATATCTTGTTTAAAACGGGAACGTTTTTCATCCAAAAATTAAAAGTGCGCCCCCTATATCGAAGAAGTTAAAGAAGTCTCGAGGTATTGCTCCCCTGAGGTAGAATACCTTATGATAATCTGTAGACCACACTATCTACCGAGAGAGTTAAGTGGTAGGCCTGATCACCAACAATGATGAGACAGCCTATAGGGAGGTCAGAGAACTGTCAAAACTATTTGTTATTGTTTTAACTGCTGATTGCTGCTTTAAGTTACAGTATCTTTACTTTGACTAAGGTATGACAATTGGTACTTCTTCCACTGCTGTGTGTGTGCGTGCTTGTGTTAGTGCGTATGGGTGTGTGTGTGTAATACTGATGCCAAAGGAAGATTAGAGAGAGCTGATAGAAATTGATATTCTGGTATGTTAAGGGTCCACATGACTGGGATTGAGGATTCTTTGCTTGTGGAACTATTTAGAACTATTATTTCCCTTACATTAAATGGTGTGTGTGTGTGTGTGTGTGTGTGTGTGTGTGTGTGTGTGTGTGTGTGTGTGTGTGTGTGTGTGTGTGTGTGTGTGTGTGTGTGTGTGTGTGTGTGTGTGTGTGTGTGTGTGTTAGAGGCTTCTTCCTTCCGTAAGAGCCTGTCAGATAAGTGGCAGTCTGTGACAAGACCTCAGTCTCTCCACTTAAAGCAAACCAACTGAGACATCTTTCTTTGGCACACTAAACAGTGTGTGTGTGTTTGTGTTTGGGGGGGGGGGGGGGGGGTCCATTTATTAAAAGCGGCAAAGCACCAACCTCCAGTACTATTGTAGTGAAGCAAAGAGGACGAGTTTTAGAGTTGGACTCCTTTCTCCGTCTCCCCCCAAACAAAGACAGAAACAACCCAGCACAAAGGAGACAATCACCAGCCAAGGAAGGCAAAGAGAAATTAAACACACACTTGTGCACGCACACACACACACACACAAATATGCACTGGGAGATACTGTATATTCCAATGGTCCAAAATAACTTTACGGAGAGGCGCAGTGAGTGGGAAATGTAAGTTGATGATTTAAGCTTTTATCATACCAATTACTAGCATCATGATATATTTAGAACAAGATGGAGGGTAGGGGAAGGTCATCCTCAAAGCCTCATACACACACACCTGCACGGACCCATCCACATCGTTCACTCACTCACTCACTCACTCACTCACTCACTCACTCACTCACTCACAAATGCACACAGATGAAAATGGCTAAACCCTGTTGTACGAAACCACACACTCCAGCAAACATTTCCTCACCCGGGAGCCATCCAAGCACAATGTTCTTTCACTGAGTCACAACTGAGTAATCCTCACCCGGGAGCCATCCCAGCACAATGTTCTTTCACTGAGTCACAACTGAGTAATGCTCACCTGGGAGCCATCCCAGCACAATGTTCTTTCACTGAGTCACAACTGAGTAATCCTCACCCAGGAGCCATCCCAGCACAATGTTCTTTCACTGAGTCACAACTGAGTAATTCTCACCCGGGAGCCATCCCAGCACAATGTTCTTTCACTGTGTCACAACTGAGTAATCCTCACCCAGGAGCCATCCCAGCACAATGTTCTTTCACTGAGTCACAACTGAGTAATCCTCACCCAGGAGCCATCCCAGCACAATGTTCTTTCACTGAGTCACAACTGAGTAATTCTCACCCGGGAGCCATCCCAGCACAATGTTCTTTCACTGTGTCACAACTGAGTAATCCTCACCCAGGAGCCATCCCAGCACAATGTTCTTTCACTGAGTCACAAGTGAGTAATGCTCACCCGGGAGCCATCCCAGCACAATGTTCTTTCACTGAGTCACAACTGAGTAATCCTCACCCGGGAGCCATCCCAGCACAATGTTCTTTCACTGAGTCACAACTGAGTAATCCTCACCTGGGAGCCATCCCAGCACAATGTTCTTTCACTGAGTCACAACTGAGTAATCCTCACCTGGGAGCCATCCCAGCACAATGTTCTTTCACTGAGTCACAACTGTCCTCTCTTGCACCATCACACAGACCCGTTACATACTGAACACGCGCACAAACAGCACACACGCACATACGCAAGCATACATACACACCAAAGCCAACAAGAGAATGGTGATTCTATATCAGTGGTAATGTGTGACACTCAAACAGTAGCTACAGTGTCATGTACTATGACAGTAACTTACGTGAGAGGGAGTGCCCTCCTTTGGGCAGGTATTCAAACAAGAGAGGGTTATCGTCTCCCAGCATCTCAGCCCGTAGCGACAGCAGGCTGTTTTTGCTCATCAACGCTGCCCTCAGATTGGCTACCAATGGGGTAGTCCTGCCCCCGGTCCCACCTCCGGCCTCATCTGATTCGCCGCTGGCACCCAGGAAGTTGGCCTCGCTCGCTGCCAGAGACTCTTCCTGTTTGAGGAAAAAGTCGAGACGTTCTCCGCGACTGTCTGAGCTGTTGGGCTCCGTCACATCTGCACCTGGAGACAGACAGAGGAATCATTAATTAGTTGAATGAGTTTGATTGATATTAGTCATGAGGAAATGCACCAAATTACTCTTCACACATGACAATATAAACAATGTACGATACCAAACCATTGACACGATTTCAAAAAGAAATCACAAAAGCAGTTACCCATAGACCTTACAGTTACTAATGATCATTATTCCTTTCTTTCTAAACTTCACATGTGGAAATGACAAATGGGACAGATGGGCTGCCTGGCTGTTGACAACATACATTTGGTCTTGACTGTTTTTCATCATCCATGAAAAACTTCTCCTTTTAACTCTACCAATTACAACAAGGACCGGACGATGTTGATATAGCACACAACACAAATAAATCAGAGAGAGAGAGAGAGACATTTGTAATGTCTTTATTGTTTCGAAACTTCTGTATGTGTAATGTTTACTGTTCATTTTAATTGTTTATTTCACTTTTGTATATTATCTACCTCACTTGCTTTGGCAATGTTAACACATGTTTCCCAAGCCAATAAAGCCCCTTGAATTGAATTGAATTGAGAGAGAGAGAGAGACCAAATGAGATAGATGGAGCACACAAGAGAGAGAGATACAGAGAGAGATACAGAGAGAGAGAGAGAGAGAGAGAGAGAGAGAGAGACAAAAAGAGAGAGACAGAGAGAGAGAGGGAGAAAGAGAGACCAAAGGAGAGAGATGGAGCACACAAGAGAGAGAGAGAGATATACAGAGAGAGAGAGAGAGAGAGAGAGAGAGAGAGAGAGAGAGAGAGAGAAAGAAAGAAAGAGAGACAGAGAGAGAGAGGGAGAGAGAGAGAGACCAAAGGAGAGAGATGGAGCACACAAGAGAGAGGGAGATAGAGAGATACAGAGAGAGAGAGAGAGACAGAGAGACAGAGAGACAGAGAGACAGAGAGAGAGACCAAATGAGAGAGATGGAGCACATGAGAGAGATACTGAGAGAGACAGAGACAGGGAGATGGAGGGCAAGAGAAACAAGAGAAAGAGAGAGAGATACAGAGACAGAGAGATGGAGGGCAAGAGAAACAAGAGAAAGAGAGAGAGAGACAGAGAGAGATAGAGAGAGAGAGAGACGGAGCACATGAGAGAGAGATACTGCGAGATACAGAGACAGGGAGATGGAGGGCAAGAGAAACAAGAGAAAGAGAGAGAGAGATACAGAGACTAAAGGCTTGTTTGGACTGCAGTGACAGCCCAGTGACAGAGTAACGTAGAGAGTGTGTTGTGAACAGCTGTCGGCAGCAGACACACGCCTCTCCTCTGTAGATCTATATGTCTGTCACACACAGCTACTGACAGCACTGCTGGCACACACACACACACACACACACACACACACACACACACACACACACACACACACACACACACACACACACACACACACACACACACACACACAAACTGAAAAAGATAACAATTGAGAGAGAGAGAGAGAGAGAAGACAAGAGTAAGGGAGTAGGCAAAGAGAGAGAAAGAAAGAGAGGAAGTCAGTGCGAGAGAACGAAATGATTTCTCAAGCAGGAATTTTGACTGTCTGGGAGTGGTCTGAGAGACAGGCCTAATTGGAGGATCTTAATGGGAGGAACATTGAAAACTATCTGTTATTGGCTGACAGGAGGGCAAACTCTCTTTGTTTTTTGTCTATTAACAAACAAAAAACACCCAGCCAAACAAGCTTACATTTCAGGTGGTCTTTTCTAAGGTGGTCTTACACTAAAAGTGAATCATCATCATTTTCACAGTATTATTCAAACCTCATAGTGTGTAAATATATATTAAAAACAAAAAACTAATTTTAAGTGAGAAGATTGGTCTGAAGCTCTACCAAGGTTTTCTAGCATACAGCTTTGACCTACTACAGTAGCTACTGTAGGTTGCTTAGGATTCAAACCTTCTGTACTTTGCTCCGTTCATCTTTCCCTCGATCCTAACTAGTCTCCCAGTCCCTGACGCAGAAAAACATTCCTACAGCATGATGCTGCCACTACCATGCTTCACCGTAGGGATGGTACCAGGTTTCCTCCAGATGTGACACTTGGCATTCAGGCCAAAGATTTCAATCTTGGGTTCATCAGAACAGAGAATCTTGTTTCTCATGGTCTGAGAGTCTTTAGGTGCATTTTGGCAAACTCCAAGTGGGCTGTCAAGTGGCTTTTACTGAGGAGTGGCTTCCATCTGGCCAAAAAGACCTGATTGGTGGAGTGCTGCAAAGATGGTTGTCCTTCTGGAACGTTCTCCCATCTCCACAGAGGAACTCTGGACCTCTGTCAGTGACCATCAGGTTCTTGGTCACCTCCCTGACCAAGGCTCTTCTCCCCCGATTGCTCAGTTTGTCTGGGCGGTCAGCTCTAGGAAGAGTCTTGGTGGTTCCAAACTTCTTCCATTTAAGAATGATGGAGGCCACTGTGTTCTTGGGAACCTTCAATGCTACAGAAATGTTTTGGTCCCCTTCCCCAGATCTGTGCCTCAAAACAATCCGGTCTCTGAGCTCTTCGGACAATTCCTTCAATCTCACGGCTTGGTTTCTGCTCTGACATGCACTGTCAACTGTGGGACCTTATATAGACAGGTGTGTGCCTTTCCAAATCATGTCCAATCAATTGAATTTACAACAGGTGGACTCCAATCAAGTTGTAGAAACTTCTCATGGATGATCAATGGAAACAGGATGCACCTGAGCTCAGTTTCAAGTCACATAGGAAAGGGTCTGAATACTTATGTAAATAAGGTATTGTGTTTTATATATTTAATACATTTTAAAAAATGTCTAAAACCTGTATTCACTTTGTCATTATGGAGTATTGTGTGTAGATTGATGAGGATTTTTCATTTATTTGATCAATTTTAGAATAAGGCTGTAACGTAACAAAATGTGGAAAAAGGGAAGTGTCCTTAAAAACTGCTGAAAACAAATTACCCAGAAAATGTTTGTTGTGTTTCGATGTGGAGTATATTCAAAACTTTATAGTCTGTTGTTTTATTGGTTTCTACTTTCCTAAAACAATCATTTAGGAGCCTCACGGTTTAGGTGTCAGAAACTTGAGCTCTAAATGCATCAAGGCATTGAATATACTGTAGGCATAGCCTAGGTGTCCACTGTATGACATTTATATTCAAAAGTAAATATTAGGGGGGCCAAGCTGTGGCCTTAGAGAGACGAGAGAAAAACAGAGGTATGCCGGCACCATATTCCCGATATTGATATAGATTTCTCTATACTTGTCAGATAGGCGACTTGTGCTATAAAGATACAGGCGTACAGAAGTCATTCATTTTCTATCCAAATGTTGTTTATAAAGATAACGATTATATTGTTAGATTAAAGGTAGGCCTAAAACATTTTTCCTCACCTCAAGTTCAACTGTCAGGGCACTGGCTTCATAGGCCTGCAGTAGCTAAGCCTAATGATAGCTATACCACACCAAACCTTCACAAAAGTTGCTTACAGTGCGTTCAGAAATAATTCACACCCCCCTTGACATTTTTCTTTTTGTTGTGTTATAGCCTGAATTCAAATGTATTACATTTAGATTTTTTTTGTCACTGCCCTACACACAATAGCCCATAATGTCAAAGTGGAATTATGTTTTTGGACATTTTTACAAATGAGTTTAAAATGAAAAGTAAATAAGCATTAAACAATTTTGTTGTGGCAAGCCTAATGTGACATGGACTCCCTTTGTGTGCAACACATGTTTAACATGATTTTTGAATATCTACCCCATCTCTGTACCCCACACATGTAATTATCTGTAAGGTCCCTCAGTCGAGCAGTGAGTTTCAGAACGCAGATTCTATGACAAAACCAGGAAGGTTTTCCAAAGCCTCACAAAGAAGGGCCTCTATTGGTAGATGGGTAAAAAAAAGCAGGCATTGAATATCCCTTTGAGCATGGTGAAGTTATTACTTACACTTTGGATGGTGTATCAATACACCCAGTCACTACAAGGATACAGGCATCCTTCCTAACTCAGTTGCCGGAGAGGAAGGAAACCGCTCAGGGATTTCACCATGAGGCCAATTGTGACTTTAAAACAGTTACAGAATGATAGGGGTAAACTGAGAATGGATCAACAACATTGTAGTTACTCCACAATACTAACCTTATTGAGAGAGTGAAAACACATCCTGATTGCAACAAGGCACTAAACTAATACTGCAAACATTGGGAGAGTAAAAACACATCCTGACTGCAACAAGGCACTAAACTAATACCGCAAACATTGTGGCAAAGCAATACCTTTTATGTCCTGAATATAAAGTGTTGTGTTATATTTGGGCAAATCCAATACATTACTGAGTCTCCATATTTTCAAGCATTGTCATGGCTGCATCATGTTACTCACAGCTGCCAAAGGTGATTCTAACATGTATTGACTGAGGGGTGTGAATACTTATGTAAATGAGATATCTGTATGTCATGTTACTCACAGCTGCCAAAGGTGATTCTAACATGTATTGACTCAGGGGTGTGAATACTTATGTAAATGAGATATCTGTATGTCATGTTACTCACAGCTGCCAAAGGTGATTCTAACATGTATTGACTCAGGGGTGTGAATACTTATGTAAATGAGATATCTGTATTTCATTTGCAATACATTTGAAAGAATTTCTAAAAACATGTTTTCACTTTGTAATTACTGAGTACTGTGAGTAGATGGGTGAGAAAAAAAAAACATATTTAATCCATTTTGAATTCAGGCTGTACCACAACCAAATGTGGAATAAGTCTAGGGGTATGAATACTTTGTGAAGGAACTGTAACTTAATTAGGGTAATATCAAAAGTAAGTCAAGTAATTGTTTATAGGAAAAATAGGAACAGATTATTATATCACGGCATTAAATTTAGTTTAGCATATTTCCCTCTTTGGTTTTTCCTTTTCCTACCAGTAATGCTATTATATTGTGGCAAACACAACATTACAGCTTGAACTTAATTTTGCAAACAAAAATGGCTCAACAGAAAGACATTTTCAAATTTTTTTTTAACAGGCTTAGGCCTATATTGCAGCTATTACCAACAAAGCCTAGCTAATGATTGCTAGCTTAACTAGCTTCTCCTGGTTTGATACAGTCCATGAGAGGTACTACATAATCATATTTGATGATAAATAACCTAGCTATGGCATCTATTAGTCTACTAGAGCGCGATTGGTTGGTTTGTCTTTCTCCATCCACCCTCCTGCTCCCCTTGTGAGTCTCTCACAATATGGCCCCTCCCCCACCTGTTAGAGCGGCACCTCCCTCCCTCCTCTCACCTTTATCAGCTCCGGTTAATAAAGTAGCCTAAAAAATGACTTTTCTGCTGCTTCCCTCACTTGGATCGGACCAGGTCTGGATCCTACCAGGTCTATACAGAACGGTTCTAGTTGCTCTCGGACGAGGGGGGTTTTTGTATTGAGTTGAAATTGGCTGACACAAATACCAAGCTCATGCAGTTCTCATCCCACAAGTACATTAACAGAGGACAGGTCCAATTGGGTTCAGTCTGTAAATTCATTTTAATTGCACATACCCAAGACCTCTGGCAATGATATCAGACCCGACACAGATCCAGGACAAAAGTCCGAATTTAGGTCCCGAACCCGTTCGGGTCCGGATCTCGGCATTTCGGGTATGTTGTACCTTTGAAGACCCCCCTTTGTCTCCAGAAAAACCTGAATTCTACAAGGCCTTAGACCGCTGCACCACTCGGGAGCCCGTGTACTGAGTCAGACCCCCCTTTGTCTCCAGAAAAACCTGAATTCTACAAGGCGTTCGATACGTTCCACAGGGATGTTGATCCATGCTGACACGATGGCATCACCCAGTTGCTGCAGATTGGATGGCGGTACATTCATGCTGCAAACAGCCCGTTCCATCTCATCCCAATGATGCTCTATTGTGTTTGGTCAGCAACAATGTTCAGATACACTGTGGTGCTCAGTGGTGTTAAGGGACGTGTGCCAGGAAAGCATTCCCCACACCAGGACACCACCGCCACCAGCCTGTACCGTTGACACCAGGCAGGATGGGGCCATGGAGTCATGCTGCTTACGGCAAATCCTGACTCTTCCATCAGCATGACACAACAGAACAAAAATACGAGGGAGTTCCCCCAGTTTTTTCACTTGTTGATTGCTACTTCCCACTAAGGGGACCTATGCTAATGTCTTTTGGACAACTTTTTTATGTCCTGTCCAGACGTCTTTTTTTGGTGTGGTCCGGATCGGCCTTGATTTCAACATCCACGGACGGCAGTCCCTAAAAACACCTTAAACTAATTCTCCTGAACTGCTATGTAAATTCTCCTAACCTGCTGCGTAAGTTCTTTTAACCTCCTATGAAAAAGGTCTAGCTGTATGGAAGTGGCAAGTTTTTAGGGAATCTCGTCCACAGATGTTAATTTCTGGTCCGGTCCGGACCAAATCTGAACCAATAATAGACGTCTATGTTTGGTTTGGATTTGATCCGATCCAGACTGTCATTGATTTGGCCTGAACATAGACGTCTTTGTTTGGTTTAAATTTGGTTCGGTCGTGTTTGGACAGTACAGTACACTAAAGTAGAGTAGTGGTTCTCAAACCTCTCCATGGGGACCCCAGGCCGTTCCATGTCATTTATTTATTACCATGCTAGCACACCTGATTAAACTTGTCAACTAATCTTCAAGCTCTTGAATCTCACCTAGCAATCTTAAGATGAATGCAATAACTGTTCTGAATAAGAGTGTCTGCTAAATGAAAACAATGAATAGCTAGTTCAGAGCTACAGCAAAATTGCTAAATGTCTGGGGGTTCCCAAGGAGATCTTTGAGAACCACTGCAGTAGAGCACAGCAGAGTACAAAGTACAGTAAAAACAAGTAGAGAAAGTATTTTCAACATTCATTTCGAACCGAAAATAAACCGGGTTTTAAAGTTCAGAAAAAACATATTTTCAACATCAGGAAAATAAATATATTTTACGTCAGAAAATACATATTTTAAACGTCCATATTTTCACCTTTCATTCAGAACCTAAAATTAACATAAATACTTATTTTACACCATAATTTGCAAATAAATTCATAAAAAATCCTACAGTGTGATTTTCTGGATTTTTTTCACCTCATTTTGTTTGTCATAGTTGAAGTGTACTTATGATGAACATTTCAGGCCTCTCTCATCTTTTTAAGTGGGAGAACTTGCACAATTGGTGGCTGACTAAATACTTTTTTGCCCCATTATATATACACCTGTTCTGAAAGGCCCCAGAGTCTGCAACACCTCTAAGCAAGCGGCACCACCAAGCAAGCGGCACCATGAAGACCAAGGAGCTCTCCAAACAGGTCAGGGTCAAAGTTGTGGAGAACTACAGATCAATTTTGGGTTATAAAATTATATCAGAAACTTTGAACATCCCACGGAGCACCATTAAATCCATTATTAAGAAATGGAAAGAGTACGGCAACATAACAAACCTGCCAAGAGAGGACCGCCCACCAAAACTCACTGACCAGGTAAGGAGGGCATTAATCAGACAAAGAGACCAAAGATAACCCTGAAGGATCTGCAAAGCGCCACAGCAGAGATTGGAGTGTCTGTCCATAGGACAACTTTAAGCCGTACACTCCACAGAGTTGGGCTTTACGGAAGAGTGGCCAGAAAAAAGCCATGGCTTAAAGAAAAAATAAGCAAACACATTTGGTGTTCGCCAAAAGGCATGTGGTAGACTACCCAACCATATAAGAGGAGGTACTCTGGTCAGAAGACTAAAATTGAGCTTTTTGGCCATCAAGGAAAACGCTATGTCTGGAGCAAACCCAACATGTTTTTCACCGGCAGGAACTGAGAAACTGGTCAGAATTGAATGATGGAATGATGGATGGAGCTAAATACAGGGAAATTCTTGAGGGAAACCTGTTACAGTCTTCCAGAGATTTGAGTCTGTGACGGAGGTTCACCTTCCAGCAGGACAATGACCCTAAGCATACAGCTAAAGCAACAATCGAGTGGTTTAAGGGGAAACATTTACGTTTCTTGGAATGGCCTAGTCAAAGCCCAGACCTCAATCCAATTGAGAATATGTGGCATGACTTAAAGATTGCTGTACACCAGCGGAACCCATCCAACTTGAAGGAGCTGGAGCAGTTTTGCCTTGAAGAATGGACAAAAATCCCAGTGTCTACATGTGCCAAGCTTATAGAGACATACCCCAAGAGACTTGCAGCTGTGATTGCTGCAAAAAGTGGCTCTACAAAGTATTGACTTTGGGGGGGGGGGGTGAATAGTTATGCATGCTCAAGTTTTCTGGGGGGTTTTTGTATTTTTTTCTTTGTCACACAAAAATATATATTTTATTTTTTACATCTTCAAAGTGGAAGGCATGTTGTGTAAATGAAATGATACAAACGCCCACAAAAAAATCTATTTTAATTCCAGGTTGTAAGGCAAATACTAGGAAAAATGCCAAGGTGGGTGAATACTTTCGCAAGCCACTGTAAGGGCTGGAATTTGTTTTGGATGCAGGAACAGTGGTGTGTCTGTCTTGTGTGTTGATATAGCTAAGTAGCTAGCTAGCATGTGTACACTTACTGCAATACACAGCCAATGCGCTACTTGCATGTGCAATGGCATGGTTTAGATTCAACATAGCTAACTGTTTCTTTGCAAGACAATTAATTTTATCAGCTACAGTGTGTGAGGCTGGTCTTGGTTGAGGAAATGTAAGCTAGCTAGCAGCTGTTTGTGCTGACACACATCTGGCTACAGATGTAGCTATAGAGACAGTTTGACTGTATCATGCCATAGTTGCTAGATGAGCAATGCCCATTGCATGTATTATAAGTTAGACATGTGACAGTTTCCCTAAGGTTTCCAAAGTTTGGTGTTGACTAGGAACTGTACTTAGCTAGCTCGCTATCCTTTATGGAAGAATGTAGCTAACTAGATATATTGTTAACATTGAGTTGGGGTTCATGACCTGTACAGATATGTTACAGTCTCATTGGCTTGTAGCCACTGGCTAGTTGGCTAGCTAACTGGCTATGACTCGCAACCTTATTTGTTTGTACTCTGATTAAGTTTACAAAGATGACTTCAGCCATTTGAAAAAAATAGTTATCAAAGCTTCTTTTGATTGTAGCTTGCTTCTCATCCGACTGGTGTTAGCTAGCTAAATACAGCTGCTAGCCTGCTACTAGTTAGCTGTTGCTCAGCAACCGAGGTGCTGGTCACGGTTGTAGAACTTTGAGATTCGGCTGAAAAGATGTTAGAGTTGTCAGAAAAGCTACAAAAAGGTAACACATTATTGTTTCCTAATGGACAGAAATGAGCATGTGAGAGGGATAAATTATAATCTGCAATCTGTTAATCTGCAATTTTTTATTTCCAATGGTCGCTATATTTTCGTTTAATTGGATGTATAGAATTTGAGATTGGTGGGTGCAGAAAAACTCTGAAAACTCAATTGCTAATGACCCGGTTAAAAATTAATCTGGTATGTGGTTCTCGGTAACGACTGGACGGCTCATGACGAGAGGTGTGTTGTGTAGCTGCAATCATGTTTATTTGCGAATTTTCATCGACGTTGGTGTTATATTGGCTTAGATATGGGCTTCCAAGTGGCGCAGGGGTCTAAGGCACTCCATCTCAGTGCAAGAGGCGTCACTACAGTCCCTGAATCCAGGCTGTATCACATCTGGCCGTGATTGGGAGACTCATAGGGCCACGCACAATTGGCCCAGCGTCGTCCGGGTTTGGCCGGGGAAGGCCGTCATTGTAAATAAGAATTTGTTCTTAACTGACTTGCCTGGTTAAATGTATAAAGAATATGATGGTAGGAATTTAACATTGAGCTTCAACCAATGCCATAGTATTGTGGGGGCGGTAGACATACCGTACATACATCACCAACAATAACTACAGCAGACAGCACATGTGGATACTGTTTGGAATTAAGTTCATAAATACGGGGGGAGTTGAGCAGGAGCAGGTACTCCTGGTTGAGCGGGTGTGTCAGGTCGGTGGTAATTGTCGCTCCTGCCCTCACCACTCCAAGAACATCCATGTTCTTCAGATTAACTTCACTGATTTGACAGTTTTGTGTCGTAGGTTTTTCTTTGCGACGATGATTGTAGCTTGGAAAGAGAAAGTGAGAGCACTCTGAACAAAGGATGGTCGTTATTCTTTTACTGACCTAATATTTATTTAATCTCCTCATGATATACTGCCGTTGTTGTCCCTTTTTGTATATCTGTTGTATGTTTGCAGTCCTTGTTTTTTTTTTTTTTTCACATTAAGAATGTGTCTGTGTTCCTTGCACCATCCGTGAAGTGTGTTATTTCTGTCCTAAAGTCATCCTCGGACCCCTCTTTGTCAAGTACCCCTTAGGCAAAGTTACTGAATACTAGGGGTACCGTGTGTGGGGAGGGATCGTCTGATCTGTAATAAATTACCTGGATTGCCTCGTCTTTAAATCAATTATTTGATTGACACATACAGTACGTACTGGACGACTGAGGATTCATGGATTTGCTATGCATGACCTACACACTGGCACCTCACACAAAGACAGAGAGAGAAAGGAAGAGAGAAAGTGCAGTACAAACAAGTATTTCCAGTGTAAAAGGCTTGAAGAAAAGCTAGTTATGGAGAAAGGGAGGAAATTGAAGAGGAGGCACAGGCAGAGAACACACACACAGAAAGTTAATGAAGGTGGGGGAGTAGGGCTTGACGTAGGGGGAACGTGGTGGAGGTATTCATTAGAGTCCTGCCCTCCCTCCTCCACTGGGCAGTCGAGCAGGCACAGGAGTCAATCAATAAAATAGATCCGCAGTTTGTGCTGTGTGTGTGCGTGCGTGCGTGTGTGTGTGTGAGTGTGAGGGAACAGAGGGAGGAGGAGTGGAGGAGAGAGAGAGACCTCTTTCTTCTTCAACTCATCTGCTCATTGGACAAGAGAATGACCCTTGACCTGTTTACCCAACATCCTCTCTACCGGCGGGGCTACAAATGGATCATGTCCACACTTCTAGGACCAGTCCTTAAGTAATCACACTTCAGCCAAACACAACCCTCCTAATACACTGTCTATCCTCAGATATTAACACCAACAGTATAGGAGCCAAGTAATCACACTTCAGCCAAACACAACCCTCCTAATACACTGTCTATCCTCAGATATTAACACCAACAGTATGGGAGCCAAGTAATCACACTTCAGCCAAACACAACCCTCCTAATACACTGTCTATCCTCAGATATTAACACCAACAGTATAGAAGCCAAGTAATCACACTTCAGCCAAACACAACCCTCCTAATACACTGTCTATCCTCAGATATTAACACCAACAGTATAGGAGCCAAGTAATCACACTTCAGCCAAACACAACCCTCCTAATACACTGTCTATCCTCAGATATTAACACCAACAGTATGGGAGCCAAGTAATCACACTTCAGCCAAACACAACCCTCCTAATACACTGTCTATCCTCAGATATTAACACCAACAGTATAGAAGCCAAGTGATCACACTTCAGCCAAACACAACCCTCCTAATACACTGTCTATCCTAAGATATTAACACCAACAGTATAGGAGCCAAGTAATCACACTTCAGCCAAACACAACCCTCCTAATACACTGTCTATCCTCAGATATTAACACCAACAGTATAGGAGCCAAGTAATCACACTTCAGCCAAACACGACCCTCCTAATACACTGTCTATCCTCAGATATTAACACCAACAGTATGGGAGCCAAGTAATCACACTTCAGCCAAACACAACCCTCCTAATACACTGTCTATCCTCAGATATTAACATCAACAGTATAGAAGCCAAGTAATCACACTTCAGCCAAACACAACCCTCCTAATACACTGTCTATCCTCAGATATTAACACCAACAGTATAGGAGCCAAGTAATCACACTTCAGCCAAACACAACCCTCCTAATACACTGTCTATCCTCAGATATTAACACCAACAGTATGGGAGCCAAGTAATCACACTTCAGCCAAACACAACCCTCCTAATACACTGTCTATCCTCAGATATTAACACCAACAGTATAGAAGCCAAGTGATCACACTTCAGCCAAACACAACCCTCCTAATACACTGTCTATCCTAAGATATTAACACCAACAGTATAGGAGCCAAGTAATCACACTTCAGCCAAACACAACCCTCCTAATACACTGTCTATCCTCAGATATTAACACCAACAGTATAGGAGCCAAGTAATCACACTTCAGCCAAACACAACCCGCCTAACACACTATCTATCCTAAGATATTAACAACCCCAGTAGAGGAGCCAAGTAATCACACTTCAGCCAAACACAACCCTCCTAATACACTGTCTATCCTAAGATATTAACACCAACAGTATAGGAGCCAAGTAATCACACTTCAGCCAAACACAACCCTCCTAATACACTGTCTTTTCTCAGATATTAACACCAACAGTATAGAAGCCAAGTAATCACACTTCAGCCAAACACAACCCTCCTAATACACTGTCTATCATCAGATATTAACACCAACAGTATGGGAGCCAAGTAAACACACTTCAGCCAAACACAACCCTCCTAATACACTGTCTATCCTCAGATATTAACACCAACAGTATAGGAGCCAAGTAATCACACTTCAGCCAAACACAACCCTCCTAATACACTGTCTATCATCAGATATTAACACCAACAGTATAGGAGCCAAGTAATCACACTTCAGCCAAACACAACCCTCCTAATACACTGTCTATCATCAGATATTAACACCAACAGTATAGAAGCCAAGTGATCACACTTCAGCCAAACACAACCCTCCTAATACACTGTCTATCATCAGATATTAACACCAACAGTATGGGAGCCAAGTAATCACACTTCAGCCAAACACAACCCTCCTAATACACTGTCTATCCTCAGATATTAACACCAACAATATAGAAGCCAAGTAATCACACTTCAGCCAAACACAACCCTCCTAATACACTGTCTATCCTCAGATATTAACACCAACAATATAGAAGCCAAGTAATCACACTTCAGCCAAACACAACCCTCCTAATACAATATTTTTGACAGTTACAGTTATTTATTTTGTATCTATTATTTAGGTCACCATAATACTCTTAGATTATTATTACTAATTACAACAATTAGAATGTAGTTTAAAACACCAGCCATCTATGCAGTCTGATATGAACAGTAACAGCATCATACATGGTTTAATCAAAGACAATCTGTTCATTATGAGGTCTATACCATCAGACATGATCATTTTTCAACATGCTTCAATATAGCATGTGATATTATGTCTTACTTAAACGTTATCCTTAGTCCTGACATACTGTATATAATCACTTAACAGATCAGAACTAGTCTCAAAGCTAATTATCTATACAGTTGTATTCGGCGCATGTGACAAATACAATTTAATTAGATTTGATCTCGAATGCTCTGTGATGGAACATATTGGAATGGGCTATGAGAAAACACAAACATATTGGAATGGGCTATGAGAAAACACAAACATATTGGAATGGGCTATGAGAAAACACAAACACATTGGAATGGACTATGAGAAAACACAAACACATTGGAATGGACTATGAGAAAACACAAACACATTGGAATGGGCTATGAGAAAACACAAACATATTGGAATGGGCTATGAGACAACACAAACATATTGGAATGGGCTATGAGACAACACAAACATATTGGAATGGGCTATGAGACAACACAAACATATTGGAATGGGCTATGAGACAACACAAACATAGTGGAATGGGCTATGAGAAAACACAAACACATTGGAATGGGCTATGAGACAACACAAACATATTGGAATTTCCCAAACCAGAAACCGTGGATTGATGGCAGCATTCGCGTCACTGAAAGCGCGAACCACTGCTTTTAATCAGGGCAAGGTGACTGGCAACATGACCGAATACAAACAGTGTAACTATTCCCTCCGCAAGGCAATCAAACAAGCTAAGCGTCAGTATAAACATAAAGTAGAATCTCAATTCAACGGCTCAGACACAAGAGGTATGTGGCAGGGTCTACAGTCAATCACGGATTACAAAAAGAAAACCAGCACTGTCACGGACCAGGATGTCTTGCTCCCAGGCAGACTAAATAACTTTTTTGCCCGCTTTGAGGACAATACAGTGCCACTGACACTGCCCGCAACTAAAACATGCGGACTCTCCTTCACTGCAGCCGACGTGAGGAAAACATTTAAACGTGTCAACCCTCGCAAGGCTGCAGGCCCAGACGGCATCCCCAGTAGCGCCCTCAGAGCATGCGCAGACCAGCTGGCTGGTGTGTTTACGGACATATTCAATCAATCCCTATCCCAGTCTGTTGTTCCCACATGCTTCAAGAGGGCCACCATTGTTCCTGTTCCCAAGAAAGCTAAGGTAACTGAGCTAAACGACTACCGCCCCGTAGCACTCACTTCCGTCATCATGAAGTGCTTTGAGAGTCTAGTCAAGGACCATATCACCTCCACCCTACCTGACACCCTAGACCCACTCCAATTTGCTTACCGCCCAAATAGGTCCACAGACGATGCAATCTCAACCACACTGCACACTGCCCTAACCCATCTGGACAAGAATAATACCTATGTGAGAATGCTGTTCATCGACTACAGCTCGGCATTTAACACCATAGTGCCCTCCAAGCTCGTCATCAAGCTCGAGACCCTGGGTCTCGACCCCGCCCTGTGCAACTGGGTACTGGACTTCCTGACGGGCCGCCCCCAGGTGGTGAGGGTAGGCAACAACATCTCCACCCCGCTGATCCTCAACACTGGGGCCCCACAAGGGTGCGTTCTGAGCCCTCTCCTGTACTCCCTATTCACCCACGACTGCGTGGCTACGCACGCCTCCAACTCAATCATCAAGTTTGCGGACGACACCACAGTGGTAGGCTTGATTACCAACGACGACGAGATGTCCTACAGGGAGGAGGTGAGGGCCCTCGGAGTGTGGTGTCAGGAAAATAACCTCACACTCAACGTCAACAAAACTAAGGAGATGATTGTGGACTTCAGGAAACAACAGAGGGAACACCCCCCTATCCACATCGATGGAAAGGTAGTGGAGAGGGTAGTAAGTTTTAAGTTCCTCGGCGTACACATCACAGACAAACTGAATTGGTCCACCCACACAGACAGCATCGTGAAGAAGGCGCAGCAGCGCCTCTTCAACCTCAGGAGGCTGAAGAAATTCGGCTTGTCACCAAAAGCACTCACAAACTTCTACAGATGCACAATCGAGAGCATCCTGTCGGGCTGTATCACCGCCTGGTACGGCAACTGCTCCGCCCACAACCGTAAGGCTCTCCAGAGGGTAGTGAGGTCTGCACAACGCATCACCGGGGGCAAACTACCTGCCCTCCAGGACACCTACACCACCCGATGTCACAGGAAGGCCATAAAGATCATCAAGGACATCAACCACCCGAGCCACTGCCTGTTCACCCCGCTATCATCCAGAAGGCGAGGTCAGTACAGGTGCATCAAAGCTGGGACCGAGAGACTGAAAAACAGCTTCTATCTCAAGGCCATCAGTCTGTTAAACAGCCACCACTAACATTGAGTGGCTGCTGCCAACACACTTACTCAACTCCAGCCACTTTAATAATGGGAATTGATGGGAATTGATGTAAAATACATCACTAGCCACTTTAAACAATGCTACCTAATATAATATTTACATACCCTACATTATTCATCTCACATGTATACGTATATACTGTACTCTATATCATCTACTGCATCCTTATGTAATACATGTATCACTAGCCACTTTAACTATGCCACTTTGTTTACATGCTCATCTCATATGTATATACTGCACTCAATACCATCTACTGTATCTTGCCTATGCCGCTCTGTACCATCACTCATTCATATATCTTTATGTATATATTCTTTATCCCCTTACACTTGTGTCAATAAGGTAGTAGTTTTGGAATTGTTAGCTAGATTACTTGTTGGTTATTACTGCATTGTCGGAACTAGAAGCACAAGCATTTCGCTACACTCGCACTAACATCTGCTAACCATGTGTATGTGACAAATAAAATTTGATTTGATTTGATTTGATTTGAATGGGCTATGAGAAAACACAAACATATTGGAATGGGCTATGAGAAAACACAAACACATTGGAATGGGCTATGAGAAAACACAAACATATTGGAATGGGCTATGAGAAAACACAAACACATTGGAATGGGCTATGAGAAAACACAAACATATTGGAATGGGCTATGAGAAAACACAAACATATTGGAATGGGCTATGAGAAAACACAAACACATTGGAATGGGCTATGAGAAAACACAAACATATTGGAATGGGCTATGAGAAAACACAAATATATTGGAGCTGGTTTCAAAGATGTGTTTTGTTTATGTTATGGGATACATTATTATATTGATATACTGAATGATATGCCATATGATTGTATTATTGTATGCAAACTGCATAATGTTTACATGTTCATGGTTTTACACGTAAAAACTGGCATGTTTTTGTTAATATGTATCCCAACTCATTTTGTTTCAAAGGACAGTAGTCTGCATACACGGTGCAGCCGTTTCATTTGTGTTTTCATAAAGGGTCAGAATAATTTAAATTTCAGCTTTCTGAAGAGATTCTCAGTTTAATTTGGTTGCCATGGTAGCCGGGTACCCTTGGCTTCAACATTTATGCTAAATAAAACACAATTTTAAGAGAAGACAAATAGGCGGCATCATGATGTGAGTGTGGTGTGTGGTGTGTGGTGTGTGGTGTGTGGTGTGTGTGAGGTGTGTGGAGTGTGGTGTGGTGTGTGGTGTGTGTGAGTGTGGTGTGTGGTGTGTGGTGTGTGGTGTGTGGTGTGTGGTGTGTGTGAGTGTGGTGTGTGGTGTGTGGTGTGTGTGAGTGTCTGTCTGTGCATCTTTGTTTGAGAATGTGTGTGTGTGTGCATGCGTGTGATATGTAGGTGATTGGATTCAAACAAAATAAGTGTGTGTGTCTTTATCGTACAGTATATCCTGTGTGTGAGAAAGAGAGAGAGAGAACAAGAGAGAGAGTGAGAGATCAATCCAGTATCTTCCATGGAGAGTTACAACTAATGGACAGTAGATACAGTTTTATATGTTGTGGTTGTCTTTCAATTATTCGTTTCGACATCTCACTAGTGGAATTCACCAGAATGTCGTAAGTAGCTTAAAGATAGAATTATACACGTCTGTCAGAGACAGACAGGTCGAGTGGTGAATGATGAAGCCCCTCCCCTCATACTAAAGAGCCATTCACCTGCCCTCTGATCATTCTCCTTCTCTTCCTCACAGAAGAGTTCTACTTAGCTCTCCTCAGCAACTTCATCTGTTTTCCTGTTTACCTGTTCGTATCACAGATGTGCTGTTGAGGTTACGACGCTGAGCGCAGGGTTATCAGCTCTTGTCTATGTTGGGTGACTTTACCGAAAGGAAAACTTTTCGCTTCGTGTAACAATTTGCTTCACCACTTTTCTTCCTTTGTCTCTTTTTGTAGCTAGCGTCACACGGCTAGCTGCGGAGACTTGGCTGACTTAGCTGCGCGGCTTAGCTAACCTGGCTAGCACTCCATAAGGCTGTCCTTCCTACTGTTTTTCTATCTGGAAGTGTAGAATTAGCCTAGTGGTTAGAGTAGGGCTGCCCAACCCTCTTCCTGGAGATTTACTTTCCTGCAGGTTTTCACTCCAACCGTAATTTAGCATTTCTGATTCAGCTAGTTAAGGTCTTGTTAAGCAGCTAATTAGTAGAAGCAGGTGTGTTAAATTATGGTTGGACTGAAAACCCACAGGACGGTAGATCTCCAGGAAGAGGGTTGGACTGAAAACCCACAGGACGGTATATCTCCAGGAAGAGGGTTGGACTGAAAACCCACAGGACGGTAGATCTCCAGGAAGAGGGTTGGACTGAAAACCTACAGGACGGTAGATCTCCAGGAAGAGGGTTGGACTGAAAACCCACAGGACGGTAGATCTCCAGGAAGAGGGTTGAGCAGCTCTGATCTAAACTCTAGAGGAACCGCTCAGTTCTGCCTCCAGGGCAAGACCCATGACAAACGTCAACTTGCAATAAAAAATGGTAACATTAATAAGCTTTTCTAGAAAAAAGGGACCTAGCCCTAAGAAGTTATTGAACAGGTAATTAGTGGAATCAGGTGTGTTAAATTAGGGTTGGACTGAAAACCCACAGGACGGTGGATCTCCAGGAAGAGGGTTGGGCAGCCCTGGGTTAGAGCTTTAGGCCAGTAACCGAAAGGTTGCTGGATCGAATCCCCGAGCTGACAAGGTAAAAATATTTTGTTCTGCCCCTGAACAAGGCAGTTAACCCACTGTTCCCCGGTTGGCTGTCATTGTAAATGAGAATGTGTTCTTAAGGTAGGCTGTCATTGTAAATGAGAATGTGTTCTTAAGGTAGGCTGTCATTGTAAATGAGAATGTGTTCTTAATTAAGGTAGGCTGTCATTGTAAATGAGAATGTGTTCTTAATTAAGGTAGGCTGTCATTGTAAATGAGAATGTGTTCTTAATTAAGGTAGGCTGTCATTGTAAATGAGAATGTGTTCTTAAGGTAGGCTGTCATTGTAAATGAGAATGTGTTCTTAAGGTAGGCTGTCATTGTAAATGAGAATGTGTTCTTAATTAAGGTGGGCTGTCATTGTAAATGAGAATGTGTTCTTAATTAAGGTAGGCTGTCATTGTAAATGAGAATGTGTTCTTAATTAAGGTAGGCTGTCATTGTAAATGAGAATGTGTTCTTAAGGTAGGCTGTCATTGTTTAATGAGAATGTGTTCTTAAGGTAGGCTGTCATTGTAAATGAGAATGTGTTCTTAATTAAGGTAGGCTGTCATTGTAAATGAGAATGTGTTCTTAATTAAGGTAGGCTGTCATTGTAAATGAGAATGTGTTCTTAAGGTAGGCTGTCATTGTAAATGAGAATTTGTTCTTAAGGTAGGCTGTCATTGTAAATAAGAATTTGTTCTTTAATTGACTTGCCTAGTTAAATAAAGCAAAAAAATAAATAAAATGCTTGACCTCTCGTTTAGATTAACCCACTACCGATGTTAACTAGACCGACCGTCCTAGCGTCACTGCTTATTGGTCGAGAGCCACGCTTGTAATCGTCACAAAACCAACGTAGCACTTTCTTCCTTTGAGTAACTGTTTTCTAGCACTGTGCTAACTAGCTAGGCTACAAGCCCAAGTGGTAAACGCTAGTTGAGTTGAACTTTGTTCTCAAATTAGCTGTTTTTTGGAGCTTAGGAACCTGCTAGCTCAGTCCAGGGGGCACCAAACCAGAACCCTACCCCAGTACCGGCACACCTATGGCTACATGGGGTGAACATTTCTGGCAAGGACACTCACTATCTTTGAGTCATCTGCCTGGGTGCCGAACACACTTTAATGGCGGATGACAGATCCGAACCCGTCGCAGAGAGGGACTGGTACGAAGGGAGGAAACTCCCTCCTCTCACCGTACCAGGCAAACAACTTCTCCCAGCCATCTCAGCTTGAGTAGCAGCAGCCAAGTGCAATTAGGATAACTCTTTAACTGGCAAGGTCTAAACCAGACTTTTTGTCAACATGAATGTCAAAGACATGGAGGAGCTGGGCCTCGACAAGCCACCGGTGGTCGAGCCGTCACTGCCCAACCACCTCAACCCCAACCCACCTCAACCCCAGTGCCTTGTCAATGACAGGCAATTTTATCCCTGGTAAGACGGACCGCTTCTATGTGTCTATCTATCAAAATATCTACTTGTCTGCCGCATGTTCTGTACGGGTGGAATGTTAAGTCCCTGGCCTAATAGATGGAGATGCACAATCTCCTAACTCAGACCTTTGGCATGAGAGCTGTGCCATCACACACTTCAACCTCAGAGCCTCCAGGGGCACCATTCAAGGCTATGGCCGTGCTTTGAGCCTTGCAGTGGTTGGGGAGAGAGCCCTGTGGCTCAACCTGTCCATCTTGATGAGAAAGCAGATTTCCTTGACACTACTGTCGAGCATCATGCCAAGGATACAGAGCCAAAATGTAATGAAAAGGAGACTCTCCATCGCCACCAGAGAGCGCTCCAGGCACCTCAGGTGAGCGAAGGTCTTTCGACCTGTGAGCGACTCGCCAACAAAGCAGGGGAATTGGTGCGTATGAGCAGTCCATTTTGGTTCCCACTGGATTTTGGTTCCCAATGGATCTGGTCCAGACCCTGGATCTGGATCTGGTCCATTGTGGGAAAGGGGTACAGACTGTAGTTCGCTCTGACCACCCGTTTTCAACATAATTTGGTAATCAATAGTGACTGGCAACTCGGCATTAATTCTTGAACAGGAAATCTCTCTATTAAAAAAGGGTTAGTGTTAACCCTATCCATATCAGTGGTGGAGATCCACCTCTGTTTCTACTCCCGGTACTTCCTGGTTCCTAAACATCTATTAGATGAGTTTTGTCACCAGCACAGGGTTACAGATGTAATCGCAGGGTACCGAGTTCCAACAGAGCTGGTCAAAAAAAAGAGAAGTGAATGAGACAATATAAAATAAAATGACAACTGTAGCAATGACAAATGTCTATTGGGTGGGGTGTAAGTATGACAAATGTCTATTGGGTGGGGTGTAACTATGAGAAATGTCTATTGGGTGGGGTGTAAGTATAAGAAATGTCTATTGGGTGGGGTGTAAGTATGAGAAATGTCTATTGGGTGGGGTGTAAGTATGAGAAATGTCTATTGGGTGGGGTGTAAGTATGAGAAATGTCTATTGGGTGGGGTGTAAGTATGACAAATGTCTATTGGGTGGGGTGTAAGTATGACAAATGTCTATTGGGTGGGGTGTAAGTATGACAAATGTCTATTGGGTGGGGTGTAAGTATGACAAATGTCTATTGGGTGGGGTGTAAGTATGACAAATGTCTATTGGGTGGGGTGTAAGTATGACAAATGTCTATTGGGTGGGGTGTAACTATGACAAATGTCTATTGGGTGGGGTGTAAGTATGAGAAATGTCTATTGGGTGGGGTGTAAGTATGAGAAATGTCTATTGGGTGGGGTGTAAGTATGAGAAATGTCTATTGGGTGGGGTGTAAGTATGACAAATGTCTATTGGGTGGGGTGTAAGTATGACAAATGTCTATTGGGTGGGGTGTAAGTATGACAAATGTCTATTGGGTGGGGTGTAAGTATGACAAATGTCTATTGGGTGGGGTGTAAGTATGACAAATGTCTATTGGGTGGGGTGTAACTATGACAAATGTCTATTGGGTGGGGTGTAAGTATGACAAATGTCCATTGGGTGGGGTGTAAGTATGACAAATGTCCATTGGGGGCAGGCAGTGAGCACCCAATGGTGCGTTCGGCTGATCGTGCCACCCTCAGCAGTGGAGTTGTCGTACCAGCCCGTGATGCAGCCCGACAGTATGCTCTCGATGGTGCTACTGCAGAACACTGTGAAGGCCCTCGGGGACAGGCCGAAATTCTGCAGCCTCCTGAGGTTGAAGAGTAACTGCCGTGCCTTCTACACCACGGTGTCTGCGTGGTTGACCATTTCAGCTCATCAGAGCTGTGTTCGCTGAGGAACTTGACGTGTTTGACTGCCTCCATGGCAGTTCTCTTGATGAGGATAGGGGCGTCCCCAACCTGGTTCCTCCTGAAGTCCACAATCAGCTCCTTTGTTTTATTGACGTTGAGGGAGAGGTTGTTGACCTGGCACTACGCTGTCAAAGTGCCTACCTCCTTTCTGTAGGCTGTCTCGTCGTTGTTGATAATCAGGCCAACTACTGTTGTGTCATCAGCAAACAATTGTTTCAAGACTGATTTCACTAATAATTCACGGTATCACAATTCCAGTGGGTCAGAAGTTTACATACACTAAGTTGACTGTGCCTTTAAACAGCTTGGAAAATACCAGAAAATTATGTCATGGCTTTAGAAGCTTCTGATTAATTGACATCATTTTAGAAGCTTCTGGCTAATTGACATCATTTGAGTCAATTGGAGGTGTACCTGTGGATGTATTTCAAGGCCTACTGTCAAACCCAGTGCCTCTTTACTTGACATCATTGGAAAATCAAAAGAAATCAGCCAAGACCTCTGGTTCTGGTTCATCCTTGGGAGCAATTTACAAATGCCTGAAGGTACCACTTTCATCTGTACAAACAATAGTATGCAAGTATAAACACAATGGGACCACTCACCCGTCATACCGTGCAGGAAGGAGATGCGTTCTGTCTCCTAGAGATGAATGTACATTGGTGCAAAAAGTGCAAATCAATCCTAGAACATCAGCAAAGGACCTTGTGAAGATGCTGGAGGAAACAGGTACAAAGGTATCTATATCCACAGTAAAATGAGTCCTATATCGACATAACCTGAAAGGCCGCTCAGCAAGGAAGAAGCCATTGCTCCAAAACCGCCATAAAAAAGCCAGACTACGGTTTGCAACTGCACATGAGGACAAAGATCATACTTTTTGGAGAAATGTCCTCTAGTCTGATGAAAAAAAAATAGAACTGTTTGGCCATAATGACCATCGTTATGTTTGGAGGAAAAAGGGGGAGGCTTGCAAGCCGAAAAACACCATTCCAACCGTAAAGCACGGAGGTGGCAGCATCATGTTGTGGGGGTGCTTTGCTGCAGGAGGAACTGATGCAGTAAACAAAATGGATGGCTTCATGAGGGAGGAAAACGATGTGGATATATTGAAGCAACATCAAGACATCAGTCAGGAAGTTAAAGCTTGGTCGCAAATGGGTCTTCCAAATGGACAATGACCCCAAGCACAATTCCAAAGTTGTGGCAAAATCGCTTAAGGATTACAAAGTCAAGGTATTGGAGTGGCCATCACAAAGCCCTGACCTCAATCCTATAGAAAATGTGTGGGCAGAACTAAAAAAAGTGTGTGCGAGCAAGGAGGCCTACACACCTGACTCAGTTACCAGAGCTCTGTCAGGAGGAATGGGACAAAATTCACCCAACTTATTGTGGGAAGCTTGTGGAAGGCTACCCGAAACATTTGACCCAAGTTAAACAATTTAAAGGCACTGCTACCAAATACTAATTGAGTGTATGTAAACTGACCCACTGGGAATGTGATGAAAGAAATTAAAGCTGAAATAAATAATTCTCTCTACTATTATTCTGACATTTCACATTCTTAAAATAAAGTGGTGATCCTAACTGACCTAAGACAGGGAATTTTTACTAGGATGAAATGTCAGGAATTGTGAAAAACTGAGTTTAAATATATTTGGCTAAGGTGTATGTAAACTTCTGACTTCAACTGTATACTTGGATAGGATGAAAGCTTTGCGCATGAGCGACAAACCCTTTGTGTCCTGGGAACCTCTCCTTTCTCGTCAACGGTTATCATATTGGATTGTGGAATCTATAGCCTCCGGGGTCCTAACGGCTCACTCCACCAGAGGTATGGCTACCTCTTGGGTACTGTTCAAAGGCATCTCCTTGCAGGAGATTTGCAATGCGGCTAGACGTCACAGCATCCTCATTGGCGCATACTGTCCTCAGTGTCTCTGAGTGATGATATTGCCGCATACTGTCCTCAGTGTCTCTGAGTGATGATATTGGCGCATACTGTCCTCAGTATCTCTGAGTGATGATATTGGTGCATACTGTCGTCAGTATCTCTGAGTGATGATATTGGCGCATACTGTCGTCAGTGTCTCTGAGTGATGATATCGGCGCATACTGTCCTCAGTATCTCTGAGTGATGATATTGGCGCATACTGTCCTCAGTGTCTCTGAGTGATGATATTGGCGCATACTGTCCTCAGTGTCTCTGAGTGATGATATTGACACATACTGTCCTCAGTGTCTCTGAGTGATGATATTGACACATACTGTCCTCAGTGTCTCTGAGTGATGATATTGAGACCTACCTGGCTTCGGAAAGCGTGTGGGATTTGGGAGCCACATTGAGCTGTTGAAACAAATAATTGAAAGAGAAAATAAGGTTACTTGCATAACCCCGGTTCTCTGATATTATGAGTGAGACATCTCGCAACATATCCCTACTCGCAAGAGTGTGACAAAGTTTGGCATGCTCGAGAATAATCAGAGGGCAGGCGGGTGGCTCTTTAGAGGTAAGGGGCCTTCATTCACCACTCGACCCGTCTGTCTCCAACACATGAGTATGATTGGTTCTTCGAGCTACTTTGATTCTGGTATACTCTAGTAGTGAGATTTCTCCCTCATAATATCAGAGAACCGGGGTTACGCAAGTAACCTTAAGTTTCAGTCTAAACAGTATATCTGACTGGAGTATGTGTGTTTTATGAAGGGTGTGTATTATTAGTGTGTGTTTCACCAGGGCAGAAAAGGCAGGTAAGGTTCATTTGACCCTATGTAACCTCTGACCTCTTCTGTTCTGCAGCTGCATTTGTGTGTGTGTGTAGTGTGTGCATTTGTGTGTGTGTAGCCACGCCCATCAGGAAAACCAACACTCTTTCGAGTTAAGGCATTTTGGTGTGTCCATTTCTAAAAATATCACACACACACACACACACACACAAAGTGTGAATAGGTCAGTAGGAGTAGGCAGTTTCTCAATAACACATTTGTTTAATCCCCAAATGCATCAGGTTGGGGCGGGGAAACATCTACCTGTGAGAGCTTAGCCATCCCACTGTGACAGAATCAAGTTCACTGCCCAACAAGCTCTCGTAGTCTCACTGCAGAATTACATATTTCTCCAAACTTCTCCAAGTTGCTCCAAACGTCAAATTTCTAAGTTGCAAAAATGTGTGCCTATCACTGAGAATGAACACGCAATCCTCAGAGCCGGAGCTAGCTGGAGCCATCCCGTTTACAACTCCCTAGTAAAACCCAAGTCTACATAATGGGAATAGGACCCATCCCATTCACACCTCCCTAGTAAAACCCAAGTCTACATAATGGGAATAGGACCCATCCCATCCACAACTCCCTAGTGAAACCCAAGTCTACATAATGGGAATAGGACCCATCCCATTCACAACTCCCTAGTAAAACCCAGGTCTACATAATAGGAATAGCTCTCACCATTGCCCCTAGTGGCAACATCTTGTATTTAGGACCCATCCCATCCACAACTCCCTAGTAAAACCCAAGTCTACATAATGGTAATAGGACCAAACCCATTCACAACTCCCTAGTAAAACCCAAAACCACATAATGGGAATAGGTCTCACCATTGCCCCTAGTGACAACATCTTGTATTTAGGACTCATCCCATCCACAACTCCCTAGTAAAACCCAAGTTTACATAATGGGAATACCACTCACCATTGCCCTTAGTGACAACATATTGTATTTAGGACCCATCCATTCCACAACTCCCTAGTAAAACCCAAGTCTACATAATGGAAATAGGACCCATCCCATTCACAACTCCTTAGTAAAACCCAAGTCTACATAATGGTAATAGGACCCATCCCATCCACAACTCCCTAGCAAAACCCAAACCCACATAATGGGAATAGCTCTCATCATTGCCCCTAGTGACAACATCTTGTATTTAGGACCCATGCCATCCACAACTGCCTAGTAAAACCCAAACCCACATAATGGGAATGGGACCCATCCCATTCACAACTCCCTAGTAAAACCCAAGTCTACATAATGGGAATAGCTCTCACCATTGCCCCTAGTGACAACATCTTGTATTTAGGACCCATCCCATCCACAACTTCTAGTAAAACCCAAGTCTACATAATGGTAATAGGACCCATCCCATTCACAACTCCTTAGTAAAACCCAAACCCACATAATGGGAATAACTCTCACTATTGCCCCTAGTGGCAACATCTTGTATTTAGGACCCATCCCATCCACAACTCCCTAGGAAAACCCAAGTCTACATAATGGTAATAGGACCCAACCGATTCACAACTCCCTAGTAAAACCCAAGTCTACATAATGGTAATAGGACCCATACCATTCACAACTCCCTAGTAAAACCCAAGTCTACATAATGGGAATATGACCCATCCCATCCTCAACTCCCTAGTAAAACCCAAGTCTACATAATGGGAATAGCTCTCACCATTGCCCCTAGTGACAACATCTTGTATTTAGGACACATCCCATCCACAACTCCCTAGTAAAACCCAAGTCTACATAATGGTAATAGGACACATACCATTCACAACTCTCTAGTAAAACCCAAGTCTACATAATGGGAATAGGATCCATCCCATTCACAACTCCCTAGTAAAACCCAAGTCTACATAATGGGAATAGGACCCATCCCATCCACAACTCCCTAGTAAAACCCAAGTCTACATAATGGTGATAGGACCCATCAAATTCACAACTCCCTAGTAACACCCAAGTCTATATAATGGTAATAGGACCCATACCATTCACAACTCACTAGTAAAACCCAAGTCTACATAATGGGAATAGGATTCATCCCATTCACAACTCCCTAGTAAAACCCAAACATACATAATGGGAATAGCTCTCACCATTGCCCTTAGTGACAACATCTTGCGTTTAGGACACATCCCATCCACAACTCCCTAGTAACACCCAAGTCTATATAATGGTAATAGGACCCATACCATTCACAACTCCCTAGTAAAACCCAAGTCTACATAATGGGAATAGGATCCATCCCATTCACAACTCCCTAGTAAAACCCAAGCCCACATAATGGGAATATATAACCCATCCCATTCACAACTCCATAGTGAAACACAAGTCTACATAATGGGATTAGCTCTCACCACTGCTCCTAGTTACAACATCTTGTATTTAGGACCCATCCCATCCACAACTCCCTAGTAAAACCCAAGTCTACATAATGGGAATAGCTCTCACCATTGCCCCTAGTGGCAACATCTTGTATTTAGGATCCATCCCATCCACAACTCCCTAGTAAAACCCAAGTCTACATAATGGTAATAGGACCCAACCCATTCACAACTCCCTAGTAAAACCCAAACCCACATGATGGGAATAGCTCTCACCATTGCCCCTAGTGACAACAGCTTGTATTTAGCACCCATCCCATCCACAATTCCCTAGTAAAACCCAAGTCTACATAATGGGAATAGGATCCATCCCATTCACAACTCCCTAGTAAAACCCAAGCCCACATAATGGGAATATATAACCCATCCCATTCACAACTCCATAGTGAAACACAAGTCTACATAATGGGATTAGCTCTCACCACTGCTCCTAGTTACAACATCTTGTATTTAGGACCCATCCCATCCACAACTCCCTAGTAAAACCCAAGTCTACATAATGGGAATAGCTCTCACCATTGCCCCTAGTGGCAACATCTTGTATTTAGGATCCATCCCATCCACAACTCCCTAGTAAAACCCAAGTCTACATAATGGTAATAGGACCCAACCCATTCACAACTCCCTAGTAAAACCCAAACCCACATGATGGGAATAGCTCTCACCATTGCCCCTAGTGACAACATCTTGTATTTAGGACCCATCCCATCCACAACTCCCTAGTAAAACCCAAGTCTACATAATGGTAATAGGACCCATCCCATTCACAACTCCCTAGTAACACCCAAGTCAACATAATGGTAATAGGACCCATACCATTCACAACTCCCTAGTAAAACCCAAGTCTACATAATGGTAATAGGACCCATCCCATTCACAACTCCTTAGTAAAACCCAAGTCTACATAATGGGAATAGCTCTCACTATTCCCCCTAGTGGTAAAATCTTGTATTTAGGACCCATCCCATTCACAACTCCCTGGTAAAACCCAAGTCTACATAATGGGAATAGCTCTCACCATTGCCCCTAGTGACAACATCTTGTATTTAGGACCCATCCCATCCACAACTCTCTAGTAAAACCCAAGTCTACATAATGGTAATAGGACCCATTCCATTCACAACTCCCTAGTAAAACCCAAGTCTACATAATGGTAATAGGACCCATCCCATCCACAACTCTCTAGTAAAACCCAAGTCTACATAATGGTAATAGGACCCATCCCATCCACAACTCCCTAGTAAAACCCAAGTCTACATAATGGTAATAGGACCCATCCCATCCATAACTCTCTAGTAAAACCCAAGTCTACATAATGGTAATAGGACCCATCCCATCCACAACTCTCTAGAAAAAACCCAAGTCTACATAATGGTAATAGGACCCACACCATTCACAACTCTCTAGTAAAACCCAAGTCTACATAATGGGAATAGCGCTCACCATTGCCCCTAGTGGCAACATCTTGTATTTAGGACCCATCCCATCCACAACTCCCTAGTAAAACCCAAGTCTACATAATGGTAATAGGACCCATCCCATTCACAACTCCCTAGTAACACCCAAGTCTACATAATGGTAATAGGACCCATACCATTCACAACTCTCTAGTAAAACCCAAGTCTACAAAATGGTAATAGGACCCATCCAATTCACAACTCCCTAGTAAAACCCAAGTCTACATAATGTCAATAGCTCTCACCATTGCCCCTAGTGACAACATCTTGTATTTAGGACCCATCCCATCCACAACTCTCTAGTAAAACCCAAGTTTACATAATGGTAATAGGACCCATTCCATTCACAACTCCCTAGTAAAACATTATCCCACATAATGGTAATAGGACACATCCCATTCACGACTCCCTAGTAAAACCCAAGTCTACATAATGGTAATAGGACCCATCCCATCCACAACTCCCTAGTAAAACCCAAGTCTACATAATGGGAATAGGACCCATACCATTCACAACTCCCTAGTAAAACCCAAGTCTACATAATAGGAATAGCTCTCACCATTGCCCCTAGTGGCAACATCTTGTATTTAGGACCCATCCCATCCACAACTCCCTAGTAAAACCCAAGTCTACATAATGGTAATAGGACCAAACCCATTCACAACTCCCTAGTAAAACCCAAAACCACATAATGGGAATAGGTCTCACCATTGCCCCTAGTGACAACATCTTGTATTTAGGACTCATCCCATCCACAACTCCCTAGTAAAACCCAAGTCTACATAATGGAAATAGGACCCATCCCATTCACAACTCCTTAGTAAAACCCAAGTCTACATAATGGTAATAGGACCCATCCCATCCACAACTCCCTAGCAAAACCCAAACCCACATAATGGGAATAGCTCTCATCATTGCCCCTAGTGACAACATCTTGTATTTAGGACCCATGCCATCCACAACTGCCTAGTAAAACCCAAACCCACATAATGGGAATGGGACCCATCCCATTCACAACTCCCTAGTAAAACCCAAGTCTACATAATGGGAATAGCTCTCACCATTGCCCCTAGTGACAACATCTTGTATTTAGGACCCATCCCATCCACAACTTCTAGTAAAACCCAAGTCTACATAATGGTAATAGGACCCATCCCATTCACAACTCCTTAGTAAAACCCAAACCCACATAATGGGAATAACTCTCACTATTGCCCCTAGTGGCAACATCTTGTATTTAGGACCCATCCCATCCACAACTCCCTAGGAAAACCCAAGTCTACATAATGGTAATAGGACCCAACCGATTCACAACTCCCTAGTAAAACCCAAGTCTACATAATGGTAATAGGACCCATACCATTCACAACTCCCTAGTAAAACCCAAGTCTACATAATGGGAATATGACCCATCCCATCCTCAACTCCCTAGTAAAACCCAAGTCTACATAATGGGAATAGCTCTCACCATTGCCCCTAGTGACAACATCTTGTATTTAGGACCCATCCCATCCACAACTCCCTAGTAAGACCCAAGTCTACATAATGGTAATAGGACCCATACCATTCACAACTCTCTAGTAAAACCCAAGTCTACATAATGGGAATAGGATCCATCCCATTCACAACTCCCTAGTAAAACCCAAGTCTACATAATGGGAATAGGACCCATCCCATCCACAACTCCCTAGTAAAACCCAAGTCTACATAATGGTAATAGGACCCATCCCATTCACAACTCCCTAGTAACACCCAAGTCTATATAATGGTAATAGGACCCATACCATTCACAACTCCCTAGTAAAACCCAAGTCTACATAATGGGAATAGGATCCATCCCATTCACAACTCCTTAGTAAAACCCAAGTCTACATAATGGTAATAGGACCCATCCCATCCACAACTCCCTAGCAAAACCCAAACCCACATAATGGGAATAGCTCTCATCATTGCCCCTAGTGACAACATCTTGTATTTAGGACCCATGCCATCCACAACTGCCTAGTAAAACCCAAACCCACATAATGGGAATGGGACCCATCCCATTCACAACTCCCTAGTAAAACCCAAGTCTACATAATGGGAATAGCTCTCACCATTGCCCCTAGTGACAACATCTTGTATTTAGGACCCATCCCATCCACAACTTCTAGTAAAACCCAAGTCTACATAATGGTAATAGGACCCATCCCATTCACAACTCCTTAGTAAAACCCAAACCCACATAATGGGAATAACTCTCACTATTGCCCCTAGTGGCAACATCTTGTATTTAGGACCCATCCCATCCACAACTCCCTAGGAAAACCCAAGTCTACATAATGGTAATAGGACCCAACCGATTCACAACTCCCTAGTAAAACCCAAGTCTACATAATGGTAATAGGACCCATACCATTCACAACTCCCTAGTAAAACCCAAGTCTACATAATGGGAATATGACCCATCCCATCCTCAACTCCCTAGTAAAACCCAAGTCTACATAATGGGAATAGCTCTCACCATTGCCCCTAGTGACAACATCTTGTATTTAGGACCCATCCCATCCACAACTCCCTAGTAAGACCCAAGTCTACATAATGGTAATAGGACCCATACCATTCACAACTCTCTAGTAAAACCCAAGTCTACATAATGGGAATAGGATCCATCCCATTCACAACTCCCTAGTAAAACCCAAGTCTACATAATGGGAATAGGACCCATCCCATCCACAACTCCCTAGTAAAACCCAAGTCTACATAATGGTAATAGGACCCATCCCATTCACAACTCCCTAGTAACACCCAAGTCTATATAATGGTAATAGGACCCATACCATTCACAACTCCCTAGTAAAACCCAAGTCTACATAATGGGAATAGGATCCATCCCATTCACAACTCCCTAGTAAAACCAAAACCCACATAATGGGAATAGCTCTCACCATTGCCCCTAGTGACAACAGCTTGTATTTAGCACCCATCCCATCCACAATTCCCTAGTAAAACCCAAGTCTACATAATGGGAATAGGATCCATCCCATTCACAACTCCCTAGTAAAACCCAAGCCCACATAATGGGAATATATAACCCATCCCATTCACAACTCCATAGTGAAACACAAGTCTACATAATGGGATTAGCTCTCACCACTGCTCCTAGTTACAACATCTTGTATTTAGGACCCATCCCATCCACAACTCCCTATTAAAACCCAAGTCTACATAATGGGAATAGGACCCATCCCATTCACAACTCCCTAGTAAAACCCAAGTCTACATAATGGGAATAGCTCTCACCATTGCCCCTAGTGGCAACATCTTGTAGTTAGGATCCATCCCATCCACAACTCCCTAGTAAAACCCAAGTCTACATAATGGTAATAGGACCCAACCCATTCACAACTCCCTAGTAAAACCCAAACCCACATGATGGGAATAGCTCTCACCATTGCCCCTAGTGACAACATCTTGTATTTAGGACCCATCCCATCCACAACTCCCTAGTAAAACCCAAGTCTACATAATGGTAATAGGACCCATCCCATTCACAACTCCCTAGTAACACCCAAGTCAACATAATGGTAATATGACCCATACCATTCACAACTCCCTAGTAAAACCCAAGTCTACATAATGGTAATAGGACCCATCCCATTCACAACTCCTTAGTAAAACCCAAGTCTACATAATGGGAATAGCTCTCACTATTCCCCCTAGTGGTAACATCTTGTATTTAGGACCCATCCCATTCACAACTCCCTGGTAAAACCCAAGTCTACATAATGGGAATAGCTCTCACCATTGCCCCTAGTGACAACATCTTGTATTTAGGACCCATCCCATCCACAACTCTCTAGTAAAACCCAAGTCTACATAATGGTAATAGGACCCATTCCATTCACAACTCCCTAGTAAAACCCAAGTCTACATAATGGTAATAGGACCCATCCCATCCACAACTCTCTAGTAAAACCCAAGTCTACATAATGGTAATAGGACCCATCCCATCCACAACTCCCTAGTAAAACCCAAGTCTACATAATGGTAATAGGACCCATCCCATCCATAACTCTCTAGTAAAACCCAAGTCTACATAATGGTAATAGGACCCATCCCATCCACAACTCTCTAGAAAAAACCCAAGTCTACATAATGGTAATAGGACCCACACCATTCACAACTCTCTAGTAAAACCCAAGTCTACATAATGGGAATAGCGCTCACCATTGCCCCTAGTGGCAACATCTTGTATTTAGGACCCATCCCATCCACAACTCCCTAGTAAAACCCAAGTCTACATAATGGTAATAGGACCCATCCCATTCACAACTCCCTAGTAACACCCAAGTCTACATAATGGTAATAGGACCCATACCATTCACAACTCTCTAGTAAAACCCAAGTCTACAAAATGGTAATAGGACCCATCCAATTCACAACTCCCTAGTAAAACCCAAGTCTACATAATGTCAATAGCTCTCACCATTGCCCCTAGTGACAACATCTTGTATTTAGGACCCATCCCATCCACAACTCTCTAGTAAAACCCAAGTTTACATAATGGTAATAGGACCCATTCCATTCACAACTCCCTAGTAAAACATTATCCCACATAATGGTAATAGGACCCATCCCATTCACGACTCCCTAGTAAAACCCAAGTCTACATAATGGTAATAGGACCCATCCCATCCACAACTCCCTAGTAAAACCCAAGTCTACATAATGGTAATAGGACCCATCCCATCCACAACTCACTAGTAAAACCCAAGCCCACATAATGGGAATAGCTCTCACCATTGCCCCTAGTGACGACGCCTTGTATTTAGGACCCATCCCCTCCACAACTGCCTAGTAAAACCCAAGCCCACATAATGGGAATAGCTCTCACCATTGCCCCTAGTGACGACGTCTTGTATTTCGTCACACAATTTGGACTTAAGGATTAAGGTTAGGGTTAGGGATACAGAAACTTCAGGCATTCACTCCAATTGGTTAACAATTTAGGCATTCATTCCAATTGGCTAAATGAAGGGTTATGGTTTAGGATAGGATTGATTTGCATTCATTCCTATTGGTTAAATTTAAGGATAGAGTTTTTTTTAATGGAATGAAACAGAAAAGTCCAAGGTTAAGCTTAGTAATGAATTAAGATTCACTTTGTTAACTCATTGTGGATGGAAGGCACAGTGGTCTAAGCAGTGAACTCCTGCTCCATAAGCTGTGGGTTGAATTCCAGCTCTGGGTGTTCTTTTTGAGTCACTACTCATGTCGCATACAACGGTGCTGCTAGCATTCCTGGGTGTCTTAGCACTTTGTCCTCACACTTATGTCTATTCAGAGCTACTCTACTCGTCCTGGCTAGCCCAGGACAAGTAGAGGGATCACAAACACACTCACAGGGGCAAAAATACCAAATATGTACACAATAGTCTAATGTATGTGTGTGGACAAAGAGGGAGGGGAGGTTAAACTTCTTCCTCAACATTCCAGAGTTTGAGAGGGTAAAAAGGGGAGGTTAAACTTCTTCCTCAACATCCCAGAGTTTGAGAGGGTAAAAGGGGAGGTTAAACTTCTTCCTCAACATCCCAGAGTTTGAGAGGGTAAAAAGGGGAGGTTAAACTTCTTCCTCAACATCCCAGAGTTTGAGAGGGTAAAAAGGGGAGGTTAAACTTCTTCCTCAACATCCCAGAGTTTGACAGGGTAAAAAGGGGATGTTGAACTTCTTCCTCAACTTGCCAGAGTTTGAGAGGGTAAAAAGGGGATGTTAAACTTCTTCCTCAACGTGCCAGAGTTTGAGAGGGTAAAAAGGGGAGGTTGCACTTCTTCCTCAACGTGCCAGAGTTTGAGAGGGTAAAAAGGGGAGGTTAAACTTCTTCCTCAACATCCCAGAGTCTGAGAGGGTAAAAAGGGGAGGTTAAACTTCTTCCTCAACGTGCCAGAGTTTGAGAGGGTAAAAAGGGGATGTTGAACTTCTTCCTCAACGTGCCAGAGTTTGAGAGGGTAAAAAGGGGAGGTTGAACTTCTTTCTCAACGTGCCAGAGTTTGAGAGGGTAAAAAGGGGAGGTTGAACTTCTTCCTCAACGTGCCAGAGTTTGAGAGGGTAAAAAGGGGATGTTGAACTTCTTCAACATGCCAGAGTTTGAGAGGGTAAAAAGGGGATGTTGAACTTCTTCTTCAACGTGCCAGAGTTTGAGAGGGTAAAAAGGGGATGTTGAACTTCTTCCTCAACGTGCAAGAGTTTGAGAGGGTAAAAAGGGGAGGTTGAACTTCTTCCTCAGCGTGCCAGAGTTTGTAAAAAGTAATTTCAGTGGAGAAGGGGAGTGATACACTAAAGCAGTTCAAGAATTCAGAGGCAATTTAAAAAGCAGTGTGGGAGAGGGGAATGAAAAACATGCTGGGTAAGAAAAGGAGGGAGGATGGAAAGTAAAAGAGGTTGTTATTCTCTCTCCCTCTCTCTCTCTCTTTCTTTCTCTCTCTCTGTTGTTTTTAGGGACTGGCAGGGCCACAACCTCCAAGGAGATATGGAGAGAGGAATGGAGGGAGGAGGGAGGGTAGGAATAAATCAAACAGAGCCTGAAGGCTGGAGAGGAGGGAAGGAGGCAGAAAGAGGACAAGAGAGAAGAGAGGAGGGTAGAGAAAATATGGTGGTGATGATGGTAGTGGTGGGGAGGGTGGGAGGGCGAGTGAGTGTAGGTGGGTGGATGGGTTGAGGGGGGTGGGGAGTAGTCATATTGTGTATGTGTTTGGGGAGGGGAAGGAGAGGAGAGGTGGATGGCGAGTGGGTGGATGATTGGGGGGAGAGTTGGAGGGGTGCAGCGGGTGTATGAGTGAGTGTGGGTGGGTGGATGAAAAACGGGAAGAGGTGGACGGTGGAGAGAGGTGACTGGGGGGGGTTAGTGAGTGTGGGAGGGGTAAGTTTGGAATGGGGAGAGGTGAAGGAGTATATGAGTGACTGAGTGAGTGATTAAGGGGGAGGGGGTACATCGGGGTAGGTATGGAGGGAGAGGAGGGAGGGAGGGGGTGAGGAGGAGAGGGAGTAGGTTTGGAGGATTGCAGGGCTCAAGGTAATCTTGGGAGTTAATGCAGCTTAGCAGAACAGGACTGAGCAGAGTGGGAGGGAGGGAGAGATATGAGAGAGAGAGAGAGAGAGAGAGAGAGAGAGAGAGAGGGAGAGAGAGAGAGAGAGAGAGACAGAGAGAGATGAGAAAGAGAGAGAAAGAGAGAGAGTAAGGGGAATGCGAGAGAGAGAGTTGAAAGAGAAAACAAGACTGATGGGGAAAAGAAAGCGGGGGAGAAAAGGGTGTAATAGAATAAAAGCTAGAGAAAAGGGAGAGAAAGTAGGATGAAGGGAGAGCTGGAGAGAAGGAGAGCAGAGTAGCGAGGGATATGGGAAGGGTGGAAGAGAGTAGAAGGGAGAGCAGAATATCAGAAGGTAGAGAGAGTGAGTAGAATTTGAGAGCGCGATAACGATAGCAGAAGGCAGAGCAAGAGTCAGTGGGGACTAGGGTAAGGAGAGTGAGATAGAGAGTGAGAAAGACAGAGGGATAGGGGAGAGGATGATAGGGGAAGGGAGAGAGTGAGCGAGTAGGAGGTAAAGGAGAGAGGGAGCGGGGGAGAGGGGAAAGAGCAATGTAGGGTGGGGAAGGGAAGCAGACACGCACGGCTTTGTCCTGAAAGCACAAGGAGAAAGAGAGAAAGAGAGATACTTAAACTCTTTAACATCATCCTCAGCTCTGGCATCTTCCCCAATATTTGGAACCAAGGACTGATCACCCAAATCCACAAAAGTGGAGACAAATTTGGTATATGGTATATGCGTCAACAGCAACCTTGGGAAAATCCTCTGCATTATCATTAACAGCAGACTTTCCTGAGTGAAAACAATGTACTGAGCAAATATCAAATTGGCTTTTTACCAAATTTCAGTACGACAGGACTCACCCTGCACACCGTTTTTTTTTTTTTTTTTTTTTTTTTACCTTTATTTAACTAGGCAAGTCAGTTAAGAACATTTTCAATGGCCTAGGAACAGTGGGTTAACTGCCTGTTCAGGGGCAGAACGACAGATTTGTACCTTGTCAGCTCGGGGGTTTGAACTTGCAACCTTCCAGTCCAACGCTCTAACCACTAGGCTACCCCGCCGCCCCACCCTAATTGACAAACAAACATACAATCCAAAACAAAGGCAAAGTCTTCTCATGCTTTCTTGATTTCAAAAAAAGCTTTTGAGGGTCTGCTATACAAATTGATGGAAAAACATATAAAATACATGTACACAAACAACAAGTGTGCAGTTAAAACTGGGAAAAAACACATTTATTTCTACAGGGTCGTGGGGTGAGACAGGGATGCAGCTTGAGCCTCACACCTATCAACACACACAGTACCAGTCAAAAGTGTGCAGTTAAAACTGAAGAAAAAAAAAACATTTATTTCTACAGGGTCGTGGGGTGAGACAGGGATGCAGCTTGAGCCCCAAACCTATCAACATACACAGTACCAGTCAAAAGTTTGGACCTACTCACTCAAGGGTTTTTTCTTTATTTTTACTATGTTCTACATTGTAGAATAATAGTGAAGACAAAAAAACTATGAAATAATACATATGGAATCATTTAGTAACCAAAAAAGTGTTAAACAAATCAAATTATATTTCTAAATATATTTTAGATTTGATATTCTTCAAAGCAGCCACCCTTTGCCTTGATGACAGCTTTGCACACTCTTGGCATTCTCTCAACCAGCTTTATGAGGAATGCTTTTCCAACAGTCTTGAAGGAGTTCCCATATATGCTGAGCACTTGTTTGCTGCTTTTCCTTCACTCTGCTGTCCAACTCATCCCAAACCATCTCACATGGTTTGAGGTCGGGTGATCACTGAGGCAAGGTAATCTGATGCAGCAGTCCATCACCCTCCTTCTTGGTAAAAATAGATCTTACACAGCCTGGAGGTGTGTTGGGTCATTGTCCTGCTGAAAACAAATGATAGTCCACAAAAAGCCCAAACCAGATGGGATGGCGTATCGCTGCAGAACGCTGTGGTAGCCATTCTGGTTAAGTGTGCCTTGAATTCTAAATAAATCACAGACAGTATCACCAGCAAAGCTCTTCCACACCATCACACCATCCTCCTCCATGCTTCACGGTGGGAATCACACATGCAGAAATCATCCGTTCACGTACTCTGGGTCTCACAAAGACACGGCGGTTGGAACCAAAAATCTCAAATTTGGATTCATCTGACCAAAGGACACATTTCCACCGGTCTAATGTCCATTGCTCGTGTTTCTTGGCCCAAGCAAGTCTCTTTTTATTATTGGTGTCCTTTAGTAGTGGTTTCTTTGCAACAATTCGACCTTGAAGGCCTGATTCACGCAGGCTCCTCTGAACAGTTGATGTTGAGATGTGTCTGTTACTTGAACTCTGTGAAGCATTTATTTGGGCTGCAATTTCTGAGACTGGTAACTCTAATGAACTTATCCTCTGCAGCAGAGGTAACTATGGGTCTTCCTTTCTTGTGGCGGTCCCCACGAGAGCCAGTTTCATCATGGCGCTTGATGACCATATTAGACATATTTCCCTCAGATTACACAGACCCACAAAGAATTCCAAAACAAATCCAATTTTGATAAACTCCCATATATACTGGGTGAAATACCACAGTGTGCCATCACAGCAGCAAGAAAAGGGCAACCAGTGAAGAACAAACCTATGTTTATGTTGATTTATTTTCCCTTTTGTACTTGAACTATTTGCACATCATTATAACACTGTACATAGCCATAATATAACATTTTAAATGTCTCGCTTCCTTTGAAACTTTTGAGTGTAATGTTTACTGTACATTTTGTATTGTTTATTTCACTTTTCTTCATTATCTATTTCACTGGCTTTGGCCATGTTAACATGTGTTTGCCATGCCAATAAAGCCCCTTGAATTGAATTGAACTGAGAGAGAGACAGAGAGAGTGAGAAAGGGAGTGGTGCCACAAGTTTACAGCTACTACTACGGCCAACTCGCCCATGTGACAGACAGTGCTGAGTGTTCTCTTGTTCTGACACAGCAGAGTGTCTGCCAGGTCTGAGCGAGGTGGTTGGGTGTCTGAGACAGCTCCTCAAATGGGAGGGAATAAGTGTTGTACCTTGTATCGTCTCTCTGTGCTCAGCTCTCCAGTCTCCTAACTCTAGTCCTGCTGCCTGTGTGCCTCCTGTAGCCGTGGCAATATTTCCTCTAACAGCTGGCCTGGAAGACGACTCAGCATGGTAGTACAGTATACAGAGGAAGACATAGAGAGGGGAAGGAAGAGAAAGAGGGAGAGCAGAGAGAGAGAGACAGGAGAAGCAGATGGTAGAGATTGGGTTGTAGTTGAGTGTTCGGGGTCAAGTCCTGGTCAAGACCTATTACTCTAAAATCAGGCCAAGCTACAGTAGAGCTATCTTACCATCAGTTTAGTAGGGGTGGATCAGTGGAGATCTCTAGGTGTTGGAGCTAAGGTGAGAATAGAAAGACGGATAGAGAGAGCGATAGAGAAGGAAAGAATGAGAATAGAGAGACGGCGAGAGGGAGAAAGGTGAGAATGAGAATAGAGAGACGGAGAGAGGGAGAAAGGGGAGAGGGATGTGAGATGCTCCTCTGCTTTTTTTCTCCTCCTGTCAAATGAAAGTAGGACCATTGATATGAATTGCTTTTGATCAAATCAGCAGAAGCTGTGCAAATGAAATAGGTCTCCCCCTGTTCTCCCCTAGGAGCCAGTGGACAGAGCCTGTCACAGGCCCCTGCTCTTATTCAAGGCTACAAACGTGTCATTTCCTGTTTCCGCTGAGAAGGGGAAGAGCTCAGGCCCTAAATGGAGTGAGGGGTAGGTCACACGCACATACAGAGAGAACTAGATCTCTCTCTCTCTCTCTCATTAAGGGACCATTAGAGAGAAGAGCAGCATGAGCCCGCATGACCCCATCCTAAGCCCTAAAACACACCCCAGAGAGGGAAAGGTACAAGGAGGACAGTAGAAGGGAGGAAAGGAACACAACTAAAAAGATGAGAGGGAAAAGGGAAGAGCAAGGGAATGAAGAGTCGTGGGTTAAGAAGAGAGAACAAGTGATAAATGAGACTCAACAGAGTGAGAAGAGAAGTGAGAGCAGGAAGAATAGAGGCAATAAACTAGAAGGAAAAAGATGCTGTAGAGAGAGGACGAAAGAGAAAGTGGTAGAATAGAGATAGACCTAGAGAGAATAATGGGGAAGGGAAACTAAGGACAGAAAAAGAGAGGGCTAGATAGGGGGAATAAGAGAGAGAATGAGAGCTTGGTAGAGAGAGGTAGAGAGGTGAGTGATAAGTATACTGTGACTTTAGGCGACTCTAGGAGAGGGGATGATTTGTAAATGGAGGGGAAGACGGCTAGGCTGCTTCCTCAGTCCGACACAGGAATGTAGAGCGGGCAGATTCGTGTGTGTGTGCGTGCCAGACAGGAATCTCTAACCCCCACAGACTCTGGCTCCACTTATCTGGGCTCGGGGAGAGAGAGATGAAGGGGTAGACGGGGATGAAAGGGGAGAGGGTAGAGATAGTGCTGGACACCCAAAAACTATCACGTCCCCCTCTGCCCTCATATCTCCCCTCTCTCTCCTGTCTTCCCTCCAGCTAATAAACACACACAAAACCTGAGCGTGGATGCGTTCGAGGTCAAGGGAACTCAGGGAAGGCCAAAAAGTTCCACGCTATTATCTCCCCCTCCTCTCTCTTCTCTTCCCACTCCATTATTCCATCTCCTCCTTCTCTCTCTTCTCTTACCACACCATTATTCCATCTCCTCCTTCTCTCTCTTCTCTTCCCACTCCATTATTCCATCTCCTCCTTCTCTCTGTTCTCTTTCCACACCATTATTCCATCTCCTTCTCTCTCTTCTCTTCCCACACCATTATTCCATCTCCTCCTTCTCTCTCTTCTCTTCCCACACCATTATTCCATCTCCTTCTCTCTCTTCTCTTCCCACTCCATTATTCCATCTCCTCCTTCTCTCTCTTCTCTTCCCACTCCATTATTCTATCTCCTCCTTCTCTCTCTTCTCTTCCCACTCCATTATTCCATCTCCTCCTTCTCTCTCTTCTCTTCCCACACCATTATTCAATCTCCTCCTTCTCTCTCTTCTCTTCCCACTCCATTATTCCATCTCCTCCTTCTCTCTCTTCTCGTCCCACTCCATTATTTAATCTCCTCCTTCTCTCTCTTCTCTTCCCACTCCATTATTCCATCTCCTCCTTCTCTCTCTTCTCTTCCCACTCCATTATTCCATCTCCTCCTTCTCTCTCTTCTCTTCCCACACCATTATTCCATCTCCTTCTCTCTCTTCTCTTCCCACTCCATTATTCCATCTCCTCCTTCTCTCTCTTCTCTTCCCACACCATTATTCCATCTCCTCCTTCTCTCTCTTCTCTTCCCACACCATTATTCCATCTCCTCCTTCTCTCTCTTCTCTTCCCACACCATTATTCCATCTCCTTCTCTCTCTTCTCTTTCTCACTCCTGCTGTCTTGGGATTCCCGCACCAACATGTTGGCCTTGAGGGGTACACTCTAAAAACAAATGGTTCTACACAGTGCCAAATACGGGTTATTTGGCTTGTAAATAGAGCAGAACCCTTTTTGGTGCTATATGGTACCTTTTTTTGAAGGTTCTATAAAGAACCGTGCTCATAAGGTTGTAAATGGAACCTATATGGTGCTATTACCCTTTCCTAAAGTTCTATAAAGAACCATTCCAAAAATATCCGATATAGCACCAAAATAGGATTCCGCTATGGTTAAAAACCTTTTGGGGGCTATATAGAACACGTTTGAATGGTTTCATGGAGAATGGTTATATAAAGAACCTTTCTCAATCTCAAAGGTCTTTGTAAAACCATAAAGGTTTTTTTAATTCTTGTTTAAAAGCCATATTATATTGTTAGAATTCCAGAGGTTTTATTATTGTGTTTATTAACAAGTTGAATCAGGTGTGCTAGCTCTGGAACTACTGACATGTTCAACTGTCCTCAATTGACAAAAGGCCATCCAACAGGTAATAACTAACAGATTAGGCCATCCAACAGGTAATAACTACACAGATTAGGCCATCCAACAGGTAATAACTAACAGATTAGGCCATCCAACAGGTAATAACTAACAGATTAGGCCATCCAACAGGTAATAACTACACAGATTAGGCCATCCAACAGGTAATAACTACACAGATTAGGCCATCCAACAGGTAATAACTACACAGATTAGGCCATCCAACAGGTAATAACTACACAGATTAGGCCATCCAACAGGTAATAACTACACAGGTTAGGCCATCCAACAGGTAATAACTAACAGATTAGGCCATCCAACAGGTAATAACTACACAGGTTAGGCCATCCAACAGGTAATAACTACACAGATTAGGCCATCCAACAGGTAATAACTACACAGATTAGGCCATCCAACAGGTAATAACTAACAGATTAGGCCATCCAACAGGTAATAACTACACAGGTTAGGCCATCCAACAGGTAATAACTACACAGATTAGGCCATCCAACAGGTAATAACTATACAGATTAGACCATCCAACAGGTAATAACTAACCGATTAGGCCATCCAACAGGTAATAACTACAAGTTTAGACCATCCAACAGGTAATAACTACCAGATTAGATCAAATGGAACAGGTAATAACTACACAGATTAGAACATCCAAAAGGGTAATAACTAACATATTAGACGATCCAACAGGTAATAACTACACAGACTAGATCAAATGGAACAGGTAATACCTACACAGATTAGAACATCCAACAGGTAATACCTACACAGATTAGGCCATCCAACAGATAATAACTACACAGATTAGACCATCTAACAGGTAATAACTAACAGATTAGACCATCCAACAGGTAATAACTACACAGAGTAGGCCATCCAACAGGTAATAACTACACAGATGAGGTCATCCAACAGGTAATAATTACACAGATTGGGCAATCAAACAGGAAATAACTACACAGATTAGGCCATCCAACAGGTAATACCTACACAGATTAGACCATCCAACAGTTGATAACTACACTAATTAGACCATCCAACAGGTAATAACTACACAGATTAGATCAAATGGAGCAGTTAATAACGACACAGGTTAGGCCATCCAACAGGGAATACCTACACAGATTAGGATATCCAATATTTAATAACTACACAGATTAGACCATCCAACAGGTAATACCGACAAAGATTAGACCATCCAACAGGTAATACCTACACAGATTAGGCCACCCAACAGGTAATAAATAACAGATTAGGCAATTCAACAGGTAATAACTAACATATTAGGCTATCCAACAGGTAATAACTAACAGATTAGGCCATCCAACAGGTAATACTTACACAGATTAGGACATCCAACAGGAAATAACTACACAGATTAGGCCATCCAACAGGTAATACCTACACAGATTAGACCATTCAACAGGTAATAACTACAAAGATTAGGCCATCCGTAAGGTAATACCTACACATATTAGGCCATCCAACAGGTAATACATAAAGTTTAGACCATCCAACACGTAATAACTAAACAGATTAGCCCATTCAACAGATAATAACTACAGAAATTAGGCCATCCAACAGGTAACACCTACACATATTAGGCCATCCAACAGGTAATAACTACCAGATTAGATCAATTGGAACAGGTAATATCTCCACAGATTAGGCCATCCAACATTTAATAACTACACAAATTAGGCCATTCAACAGATAATAACTACACAAATTAGGCCATCCAACAAGTAATACCTACACAGATTAGGCCATCCAACAGGTAATAACTAAAAGTTTAGACCATCCAACAGGTAATAACTACAGACATTAGGCCATCCAACAGGTAACACCTACACATATTAGGCCATCCGACAGGTAATAACTACACCGATTAGGCCATCCAACAGGTAATAACTACACAGATTAGGCCATCCAACAGGTAATACCTACACAGATTAGACCATTCAACAGGTAATACATACACACATTAGGCACTCCAACAGGTAATACATACACAGATTAGGCCATCCAACAGGTAATACCTACACAGATTAGGCAATCCAACAGAAAATACCTACAGAAATTAGGCCATCCAACAGGTAACACCTACACATATTAGGCCATCCGACAGGTAATAACTACACCGATTAGGCCATCCAACAGGTAATACCTACACAGATTAGACCATCCAACAGTTGATAGCTACACTAATTAGACCATCCAACAGGTAATAACTACACAGATTAGATCAAATGGAACAGGTAATAACTACACAGATTAGGCCATCCAACAGGTAATACCTACACAGATTAGGCCATCCAACAGGTAATACCTACACAGATTAGGACATCCAATATTTAATAACTACACAGATTAGACCATCCAACAGGTAATACTGACACAGATTAGGCCATCCAACAGGTACTAACTAAAAGATTAGGCCATCCAACAGGTAATAACTACACAGATTAGGCCATCCAACAGGTAATAACTAACAGATTAGGCCATCCAACAGGTAATAACTAACAGATTAGGCCATCCAACAGGTAATAACTACACAGATTAGGCCATCCAACAGGTAATAACTACACAGATTAGGCCATCCAACAGGTAATAACTACACAGATTAGGCCATCCAACAGGTAATAACTACACAGATTAGGCCATCCAACAGGTAATAACTACACAGGTTAGGCCATCCAACAGGTAATAACTAACAGATTAGGCCATCCAACAGGTAATAACTACACAGGTTAGGCCATCCAACAGGTAATAACTACACAGATTAGGCCATCCAACAGGTAATAACTACACAGATTAGGCCATCCAACAGGTAATAACTAACAGATTAGGCCATCCAACAGGTAATAACTACACAGGTTAGGCCATCCAACAGGTAATAACTACACAGATTAGGCCATCCAACAGGTAATAACTATACAGATTAGACCATCCAACAGGTAATAACTAACCGATTAGGCCATCCAACAGGTAATAACTACAAGTTTAGACCATCCAACAGGTAATAACTACCAGATTAGATCAAATGGAACAGGTAATAACTACACAGATTAGAACATCCAAAAGGGTAATAACTAACATATTAGACGATCCAACAGGTAATAACTACACAGACTAGATCAAATGGAACAGGTAATACCTACACAGATTAGAACATCCAACAGGTAATACCTACACAGATTAGGCCATCCAACAGATAATAACTACACAGATTAGACCATCTAACAGGTAATAACTAACAGATTAGACCATCCAACAGGTAATAACTACACAGAGTAGGCCATCCAACAGGTAATAACTACACAGATGAGGTCATCCAACAGGTAATAATTACACAGATTGGGCAATCAAACAGGAAATAACTACACAGATTAGGCCATCCAACAGGTAATACCTACACAGATTAGACCATCCAACAGTTGATAACTACACTAATTAGACCATCCAACAGGTAATAACTACACAGATTAGATCAAATGGAGCAGTTAATAACGACACAGGTTAGGCCATCCAACAGGGAATACCTACACAGATTAGGATATCCAATATTTAATAACTACACAGATTAGACCATCCAACAGGTAATACCGACAAAGATTAGACCATCCAACAGGTAATACCTACACAGATTAGGCCACCCAACAGGTAATAAATAAAAGATTAGGCAATTCAACAGGTAATAACTAACATATTAGGCTATCCAACAGGTAATAACTAACAGATTAGGCCATCCAACAGGTAATACTTACACAGATTAGGACATCCAACAGGAAATAACTACACAGATTAGGCCATCCAACAGGTAATACCTACACAGATTAGACCATTCAACAGGTAATAACTACAAAGATTAGGCCATCCGTAAGGTAATACCTACACATATTAGGCCATCCAACAGGTAATACATAAAGTTTAGACCATCCAACACGTAATAACTAAACAGATTAGCCCATTCAACAGATAATAACTACAGAAATTAGGCCATCCAACAGGTAACACCTACACATATTAGGCCATCCAACAGGTAATAACTACCAGATTAGATCAATTGGAACAGGTAATATCTCCACAGATTAGGCCATCCAACATTTAATAACTACACAAATTAGGCCATTCAACAGATAATAACTACACAAATTAGGCCATCCAACAAGTAATACCTACACAGATTAGGCCATCCAACAGGTAATAACTAAAAGTTTAGACCATCCAACAGGTAATAACTACAGAAATTAGGCCATCCAACAGGTAACACCTACACATATTAGGCCATCCGACAGGTAATAACTACACCGATTAGGCCATCCAACAGGTAATAACTACACAGATTAGGCCATCCAACAGGTAATACCTACACAGATTAGACCATTCAACAGGTAATACATACACACATTAGGCACTCCAACAGGTAATACATACACAGATTAGGCCATCCAACAGGTAATACCTACACAGATTAGGCAATCCAACAGAAAATACCTACAGAAATTAGGCCATCCAACAGGTAACACCTACACATATTAGGCCATCCGACAGGTAATAACTACACCGATTAGGCCATCCAACAGGTAATACCTACACAGATTAGACCATCCAACAGTTGATAGCTACACTAATTAGACCATCCAACAGGTAATAACTACACAGATTAGATCAAATGGAACAGGTAATAACTACACAGATTAGGCCATCCAACAGGTAATACCTACACAGATTAGGCCATCCAACAGGTAATACCTACACAGATTAGGACATCCAATATTTAATAACTACACAGATTAGACCATCCAACAGGTAATACTGACACAGATTAGGCCATCCAACAGGTACTAACTAAAAGATTAGGCCACCCAACAGGTAATAACTACACAGATTAGGCCATCCAAAAGGTAATAACTACACAGATTAGGCCAACCAACAGGTAATAAATAACAGATTATGCAATTCAACAGGTAATAACTAACAGATTAGGCCATCCAACGGGTAATAACTACAAGTTTAGACCATCCAACAGGTAATAACTACCAGATTAGATCAACTGGAACAGGTAATAACTACACAGATTAGGCCATCCAACAGGTAATAACTAACAGATTAGGCATCCAACAGGTAATACCGACACAGAGTAGGCCATCCAACAGGTAATAACAACACTAATTAGACCATCTAACAGGTAATAACACAGATTAGGCCATCCAACAGGTAATAACTAACATATTAGGCTATCCAACAGATAATAACTAACAGATTAGGCCATCCATCAGGTAATAACTACAAATATTAGACCATCCAACAGGTAATAACTACACAGATTAGACAATCCAACAGGTAATAACTACACAGATTAGACCATTCAACAGGTAATAACTACACAAATTAGGCCTTCCAACAGGTAATACCTACACAGATTAGGCCATCCAACAGGTAATAACTACACTAATTAGACCATCTAACAGGTAATAACTAACAGATTAGACCATCCAACAGGTAATAACTACACAGATTAGAACACCCAACAGGTAATACCTACACAGATTAGGCCATCCAACAGATAATAACTACATAAATTAGGCCATCCAACAGGTAACACCTACACATATTAGGCCATCCAACAGGTAATAACTACACAGAATAGGCCATCCAACAGGTAATAACTACACAGGTTAAACCATCCAACTGGTAATAACTACACAGATTAGGCCAACCAACAGGTAATAAATAACAGATTATGCAATTCAACAGGTAATAACTAACAGATTAGGCAATCCAACGGGTAATAACTACAAGTTTAGACCATCCAACAGGTAATAACTACCAGATTAGATCAAATGGAACAGGTAATAACTACACAGATTAGGCCATCCAACAGGTAATAACTAACAGATTAGGCATCCAACAGGTAATACCGACACAGAGTAGGCCATCCAACAGGTAATAACTACACAGATTAGGCCATCCAACAGGTAATACCTACACAGATTAGACCATTCAACAGGTAATACATACACACATTAGGCACTCCAACAGGTAATACATACACAGATTAGGCCATCCAACAGGTAATACCTACACAGATTAGGCAATCCAACAGAAAATACCTACAGAAATTAGGCCATCCAACAGGTAACACCTACACATATTAGGCCATCCGACAGGTAATAACTACACCGATTAGGCCATCCAACAGGTAATACCTACACAGATTAGACCATCCAACAGTTGATAGCTACACTAATTAGACCATCCAACAGGTAATAACTACACAGATTAGATCAAATGGAACAGGTAATAACTACACAGATTAGGCCATCCAACAGGTAATACCTACACAGATTAGGCCATCCAACAGGTAATACCTACACAGATTAGGACATCCAATATTTAATAACTACACAGATTAGACCATCCAACAGGTAATACTGACACAGATTAGGCCATCCAACAGGTACTAACTAAAAGATTAGGCCACCCAACAGGTAATAACTACACAGATTAGGCCATCCAACAGGTAATAACTACACAGATTAGGCCAACCAACAGGTAATAAATAACAGATTATGCAATTCAACAGGTAATAACTAACAGATTAGGCCATCCAACGGGTAATAACTACAAGTTTAGACCATCCAACAGGTAATAACTACCAGATTAGATCAACTGGAACAGGTAATAACTACACAGATTAGGCCATCCAACAGGTAATAACTAACAGATTAGGCATCCAACAGGTAATACCGACACAGAGTAGGCCATCCAACAGGTAATAACAACACTAATTAGACCATCTAACAGGTAATAACACAGATTAGGCCATCCAACAGGTAATAACTAACATATTAGGCTATCCAACAGATAATAACTAACAGATTAGGCCATCCATCAGGTAATAACTACAAATATTAGACCATCCAACAGGTAATAACTACACAGATTAGACAATCCAACAGGTAATAACTACACAGATTAGACCATTCAACAGGTAATAACTACACAAATTAGGCCTTCCAACAGGTAATACCTACACAGATTAGGCCATCCAACAGGTAATAACTACACTAATTAGACCATCTAACAGGTAATAACTAACAGATTAGACCATCCAACAGGTAATAACTACACAGATTAGAACACCCAACAGGTAATACCTACACAGATTAGGCCATCCAACAGATAATAACTACATAAATTAGGCCATCCAACAGGTAACACCTACACATATTAGGCCATCCAACAGGTAATAACTACACAGAATAGGCCATCCAACAGGTAATAACTACACAGGTTAAACCATCCAACTGGTAATAACTACACAGATTAGGCCAACCAACAGGTAATAAATAACAGATTATGCAATTCAACAGGTAATAACTAACAGATTAGGCAATCCAACGGGTAATAACTACAAGTTTAGACCATCCAACAGGTAATAACTACCAGATTAGATCAAATGGAACAGGTAATAACTACACAGATTAGGCCATCCAACAGGTAATAACTAACAGATTAGGCATCCAACAGGTAATACCGACACAGAGTAGGCCATCCAACAGGTAATAACTACACTAATTAGACTATCTAACAGGTAATAACACAGATTAGGCCATCCAACAGGTAATAACTAACATATTAGGATATCCAACAGATAATAACTAACAGATTAGGCCATCCATCAGGTAATAACTACAAATATTAGACCATCCAACAGGTAATAACTACACAGATTAGACAATCCAACAGGTAATAACTACACAGATTAGACCATTCAACAGGTAATAACTACACAAATTAGGCCTTCCAACAGGTAATACCTACACAGATTAGGCCATCCATCAGGTAATAACTACACTAATTAGACCATCTAACAGGTAATAACTAACAGATTAGACCATCCAACAGGTAATAACTACACAGATTAGACCACCCAACAGGTAATACCTACACAGATTAGGCCATCCAACAGATAATAACTACATAAATTAGGCCATCCAACAGGTAACACCTACAAATATTAGGCCATCCAACAGGTAATAACTACACAGAATAGGCCATCCAACAGGTAATAACTACACAGGTTAAACCATCCAACTGGTAATAACTAACAGATTAGAACATCCAACTGGTAATAACTAACAGATTAGAACATCCAACCGGTAAATACTACACAGATTAGACCATCCAACAGGTAATAACTACACAGATTTGGCCTTCCAACAGGTAATACCTATACAGATTAGGCCATTTAACAGGTAATAACTAACAGATTAGACCATCCAACAGGTAATAACTGCACAGATTAGACCACCCAACAGGTAATACCTACACAGAATAGGACATCCAATATTTAATAACTACACAGATTAGACCATCCAACAGGTAATACCGACACAGATTAGGCCATTCAACAGGTACTAACTAAAAGATTAGGCCAGCCAACAGGTAATAACTAACAGATTAGGCCATCCAACACGTAATACCTGCACAGACTAGGACATCCAACAGGTAATACCTACACAGATTAGGCCCTCCAACAAGTAATACATACACAGATTAGGCAATCCAACAGGTAATACATACACAGATTAGGCCATTCAACAGGTTATACCTACACAGATTAGGCCATCCAACAGGTAACAAATACACAGATTAGGACATCCAACATTTAATAACCACACAGATTAGACCATCCAACAGGTAATAACTACACATATTAGACCATCCAAACGGTAATAACTACACATATTAGGCCATCCAACAGGTAATAACTAACAGATTAGGCCATCCATCAGGTAATAACTACAAAGATTAGACCATCCAACAGGTAATAACTACACAGATTAGACCATTCAACAGGGAATAACTACAAAGATTAGACCATCCAACAGGTAATAACTACACAGATTAGACCATCCAAAGGGTAATAACTAACAGATTAGACCATCCAACAGGTAATAACTACACAGATTAGATCAAATGGAACAGTTAATAGCTACACAGATTATAACATCCAACAGGTAATACCTGCACAGACTAGGACATCCAACAGATAACTACACAAATTAGGCCACCCAACAGGTAATAAATAACAGATTAGGCAATCCAACAGAAAATAACTACACAGATTAGGCCATCCAACAGGTAATAACTACACAGATTAGGCCATCCAACAGGTAATACCTACACAGATTAGACCATCCAACAGTTTATAACTACACTAATTAGACCATCCAACAGGTAATAACTACACAGATTAGATCAAATGGAGTAGTTAATTACGACACAGGTTAGGCCATCCAACAGGAAATACCTACACAGATTAGATCAAATGGAACAGTTAATAGCTACACAGATTAGAACATCCAACAGGTAATACCTGCACAGACTAGGACATCCAACAGATAACTACACAAATTAGGCCATCCAACAGGTAATAACTAACAGATTAGGCCACCCAACAGGTAATAAATAACAGATTAGGCAATCCAACAGGTAATAAATAACAGATTAGGCAATCCAACAGGTAATAACTACACAGATTAGGCCATCCAACAGTTTATAACTACACTAAGTAGACCATCCAACAGGTAATAACTACACAGATTAGATCAAATGGAGCAGTTAATAACAACACAGGTTAGGCCATCCAACAGGCAATACCTACACAGATTAGGCCATCCAACAAGTAATACCTACACAGATTAGGACATCCAATATTTAATAACTACACAGATTAGGCCATCCAACAGGTAATAACTAAAAGATTAGGCCACCCAAAAGGTGATTAATAACAGATTAGGCAATTCAACAGGTAATAACTAACATATTACGCCATCCAAGAGGTAATACCTAAACAGATTAGGCCATCCAACAGGTAATACCTACACAGATTAGGCAATACAACAGGAAATAACTACACAGATTAGGCCATCCAACAGGTAATACCTACACAGATTAGACCATCCAACAGTTGGTAACTACACTATTAGACCATCCAACAGGTAATAACTACACAGATTAGACCATTCAACAGGTAATAACTACACAGGTTAGATCAAATGGAACAGGTAATATCTCCACAGATTAGGCCATCCAACATTTAATAACTACACAAATTAGGCCATCCAACAGATAATAACTACACAAATTAGGCCATCCAACAGGTAATACCTACACAGATTAGGCCATCCAACAGGTAATACCTACACAGATTAGGACATCCAACATTTAATAACTACACAGATTAGGCCATCCAACAGGTAATACCTACACAGATTAGGCAATCCAACAGAAAATAACTAAACAGATTAGACCATCCAACAGTTTTTAACTACCCTAATTAGACCATCCAACAGGTAATAACTACACAGATTAGATCAAATGGAGCAGTTAATAACGACACAGGTTAGGCCATCCAACAGGCAATACCTACACAGATTAGACCATCCAAAGGGTAATAACTAACAGATTAGACCATCCAACAGGAAATACCTACACAGATTAGATCAAATGGAACAGTTAATAGCTACACAGATTAGAACATTCAACAGGTAATACCTGCACAGACTAGGACATCCAACAGATAACTACACAAATTAGGCAATCCAACAGTTTATAACTACACTAATTAGACCATCCAACAGGTAATAACTACACAGATTAGATCAAATGGAGCAGTTAATAACGACACAGGTTAGGCCATCCAACAGGCAATACCTACACAGATTAGGACATCCAACATTTAATAACTACACAGATTAGGCCATCCAACAGGTAATACCTACACAGATTAGGCCATCCAACAGGTAATACCTACACAGATTAGACCATCCAACAGTTTATAACTACACTAATTAGACCATCCAACAGGTAATAACTACACAGATTAGATCAAATGGAGCAGTTAATAACGACACAGGTTAGGCCATCCAACAGGCAATACCTACACAGATTAGGCCATCCAACAAGTAATACCTACACAGATTAGGATATCCAATATTTAATAACTACACAGATTAGGCCATCCAACAGGTAATAACTAAAAGATTAGGCCACCCAACAGGTAATAAATAACAGATTAGGCAATTCAACAGGAAATAACTACCCAGATTAGGCCATCCAACAGGTAATACCTACACAGATTAGACCATCCAACAGTTGGTAACTACACTAATTAGACCATCCAACAGGTAATAACTACACAGATGAGACCATTCAACAGGTAATAACTACACAGGTTAGATCAAATGGAACAGGTAATATCTCCACAGATTAGGCCATCCAACATTTAATAACTACAACAATTAGGCCATCCAACAGATAATAACTACACAAATTAGGCCATCCAACAGGTAATACCTACACAGATTAGGCCATCCAACAGGTAATACCTACACAGATTAGGACATCCAATATTTAATAACTACACAGATTAGACCATCCAACAGGTAATACCGACACAGATTAGGCCATCCAACAGGTAATTACTAAAAGATTAGGCCACCCAAAAGGTAATAAATAACAGATTAGGCAATTCAACAGGTAATAACTACCATATTAGGCCATCCAACAGGTAATAACTAACAGATTAGGCCATCCAACAGGTAATACCTACACAAATTAGGCTATCCAACAGATAATAACTACACAAATTAGGCCATCCAACAGGTAATACCTACACAGATTAGGTCATCCAACAGGTAATAACTAACAGATTGGGCCATCCAACAGGTAATACCTACACAGATTAGGACATCCAACATTTAATAACTACACAGATTAGGCCATCCAACAGGTAATACCTACACAGATTAGGCAATCCAACAGGAAATAACTACACAGATTAGGCCATCCAACAGGGAATAACTACACAGATTAGGCCATCCAACATGTAATACCTACACAGATTAGACCATCCAACAGTTGATAACTACACTAATTAGACCATCCAACAGGTAATAACTACACAGATTAGAGCATTCAACAGGTAATAACTACACAGGTTAGATCAATTGGAACAGGTAATATCTCCACAAATTAGGCCATCCAACAGATAATTTCTACACAAATTAGGCCATCCAACAGGTAATACCTACACAGATTAGGTCATCCAACAGGTAATAACTAACAGATTGGGCCATCCAACAGGTAATACCTACACAGATTAGGACATCCAACATTTAATAACTACATAGATTAGGCCATCCAACAGATAATAACTACAAAAATTAGGCCACCCAACAGGTAACACCTACACAGATTAGGCCATCCAACAGGTAATACCTACACAGATTAGGACATCCAACATTTAATAACTACACAGATTAGACCATCCGACAGGTAATACCGACACAGATTAGACCATCCAACAGGTAATAACTACACATATTAGACCATCCAAACGGTAATAACTACACAGATTAGGCCATCCAACAGGTAATAACTACACATATTAGACCATCCAAACGGTAATAACTACACAGATTAGGCCATCCAACAGGTAATACATACACAGATTAGGCCATCCAACAGGTAATAACCAACAGATTAGGCCATCCAACCGGTAATACATATACAGATTAGGACATCCAACATTTAATAACTACACGGATCAGGCCATCCAACAGATAATAACTACAGAAATTAGGCCACCCAACAGGTAACACCTACACATATTAGGCCATCCAACAGGTAATAACTAACAGATTAGGCCATCCAACAGGTAATACCTACACAGATTAGGACATCCAACATTTAATAACTACACAGATTAGACCATCCGACAGGTAATACCGACACAGATTAGACCATCCAAACGGTAATAACTACACAGATTAGGCCATCCAACAGGTAATAACTACACATATTAGACCATCCAAACGGTAATAACTACACAGATTGGGCAATCCAACAGGTAATAACTAACAGATTAGACCATCCAACCGGTAATAACTACACAGATTAGACAATTCAACAGGTAATAACTACACAGATTAGACCATCCAAAGGGTAATAACTAACAGATTAGACCATCCAACAGGTAATAACTACACAGATTAGATCAAATGGAACAGTTAATAGCTACACAGATTAGAACATCCAACAGGTAATACCTGCACAGACTAGGACATCCAACATTTAATAACTACACAGATTAGGCCATCCAACAGGTAATACCTACACAGATTAGGCAATCCAACAGGAAATAACTACACAGATTAGGCAATCCAACAGGGAATAACTACACAGATTAGGCCATCCAACAGATAATACCTACACAGATTAGACCATCCAACAGTTGATAACTACACTAATTAGACCATCCAACAGGTAATAAATACACAGATTAGAGCATTCAACAGGTAATAACTACACAGGTTAGATCAAATGGAACAGGTAATATCTCCACAGATTAGGCCATCCAACATTTAATAACTACACAAATTAGGCCATCCAACAGGTAATACCTACACAGATTAGGCCATCCAACAGTTGATAACTACACTAATTAGACCATCCAACAGGTAATAACTACACAGATTAGACCATTCAACAGGTAATAACTACACAGGTTAGATCAAATGGAACAGGTAATATCTCCACAGATTAGGCCATCGAACATTTAATAACTACACAAATTAGGCCATCCAACAGATAATAACTACAGAAATTAGGCCATCCAACAGGTAATACCTACACAGATTAGGTCATCCAACAGGTAATAACTAACAGATTAGGCCATCCAACAGGTAATACCTACACAGATTAGGACATCCAACATTTAATAACTACACAGATTAGGCCATCCAACAGGTAATACCTACACAGATTAGGCAATCCAACAGGAAATAACTACACAGATTAGGCCATCCAACAGGGAATAACTACACAGATTAGGCCTTCCAACATGTAATACCTACACAGATTAGGCCATCCAACAGGTAATAACTACACATATTACACCATCCAAACGGTAATAACTACACAGATTAGGCCATCCAACAGGTAATACATACACAGATTAGGCCATCCAACAGGTAATAACTAACAGATTAGGCCATCCAACCGGTAATACATATACAGATTAGGACATCCAACATTTAATAACTACACAGATCAGGCCATCCAACAGATAATAACTACAGAAATTAGGCCACCCAACAGGTAATCCCGACACAGATTAGACCATCCAACAGGTAATAACTACACAGATTAGGCCATCCAACAGGTAATACCTACACAGATTAGGACATCCAACATTTAATAACTACACAAATTAGGCCATCCAACAGGTAATACCTACACAGATTAGGCCATCCAACAGTTGATAACTACACTAATTAGACCATCCAACAGGTAATAACTACACAGATTAGACCATTCAACAGGTAATAACTACACAGGTTAGATCAAATGGAACAGGTAATATCTCCACAGATTAGGCCATCCAACATTTAATAACTACACAAATTAGGCCATCCAACAGATAATAACTACAGAAATTAGGCCATCCAACAGGTAATACCTACACAGATTAGGTCATCCAACAGGTAATAACTAACAGATTAGGCCATCCAACAGGTAATACCTACACAGATTAGGACATCCAACATTTAATAACTACACAGATTAGGCCATCCAACAGGTAATACCTACACAGATTAGGCAATCCAACAGGAAATAACTACACAGATTAGGCCATCCAACAGGGAATAACTACACAGATTAGGCCATCCAACATGTAATACCTACACAGATTAGGCCATCCAACAGGTAATAACTACACATATTACACCATCCAAACGGTAATAACTACACAGATTAGGCCATCCAACAGGTAATACATACACAGATTAGGCCATCCAACAGGTAATAACTAACAGATTAGGCCATCCAACCGGTAATACATATACAGATTAGGACATCCAACATTTAATAACTACACAGATCAGGCCATCCAACAGATAATAACTACAGAAATTAGGCCACCCAACAGGTAATCCCGACACAGATTAGACCATCCAACAGGTAATAACTACACAGATTAGGCCATCCAACAGGTAATACCTACACAGATTAGGACATCCAACATTTAATAACTACACAGATTAGACCATCCGACAGGTAATACCGACACAGATTAGACCATCCAACAGGTAATAACTACACAGATTAGGCCATCCAACAGGTAATAACTAACAGATTAGACCATCTAACCGGTAATAACTACACAGGTTAGACAATTCAACAGGTAATAACTACACAGATTAGACCATCCAAAGGGTAATAACTAACAGATTAGACCATCCAACAGGTAATAACTACACAGATTAGATCAAATGGAACAGTTAATAGCTACACAGATTAGAACATCCAACAGGTAATACCTGTACAGACTAGGACATCCAACAGATAACTACACAAATTAGGCCATCCAACAGGTAATACCTACACAGATTAGGCCATACAACAGGTAATACATACACAGATTAGGCCATCCAACAGGTAATAGCTACACAGATTAGGCCTTACAACAGATAATAAATACAGAAATTAGGCCATCCAACAGGTAACACCTACACATAGTAGGCCATCCAACAGGTAATAACTAACATATTAGGCCACCCAACAGGTAATAACTACACAGATTAGACCATTCAACAGGTTATAACTACACAGGTTAGATCAAATGGAACAGGTAATATCTCCACAGATTAGGCCATCCAACATTTAATAACTACACAAATTAGGCCATCCAACAGATAATAACTACAGAAATTAGGCCATCCAACAGGTAATACCTACACAGATTAGGTCATCCAACAGGTAATAACTAACAGATTAGGCCATCCAACAGGTAATACCTACACAGATTAGGACATCCAACATTTAATAACTACACAGATTAGGCCATCCAACAGGTAATACCTACACAGATTAGGCAATCCAACAGGAAATAACTACACAGATTAGGCCATCCAACAGGGAATAACTACACAGATTAGGCCATCCAACATGTAATACCTACACAGATTAGGCCATCCAACAGGTAATAACTACACATATTACACCATCCAAACGGTAATAACTACACAGATTAGGCCATCCAACAGGTAATACATACACAGATTAGGCCATCCAACAGGTAATAACTAACAGATTAGGCCATCCAACCGGTAATACATATACAGATTAGGACATCCAACATTTAATAACTACACAGATCAGGCCATCCAACAGATAATAACTACAGAAATTAGGCCACCCAACAGGTAACACCTACACATATTAGGCCATCCAACAGGTAATAACTAACAGATTAGGCCATCCAACAGGTAATACCTACACAGATTAGGACATCCAACATTTAATAACTACACAGATTAGACCATCCGACAGGTAATACCGACACAGATTAGACCATCCAACAGGTAATAACTACACAGATTAGGCCATCCAACAGGTAATAACTAACAGATTAGACCATCTAACCGGTAATAACTACACAGGTTAGACAATTCAACAGGTAATAACTACACAGATTAGACCATCCAAAGGGTAATAACTAACAGATTAGACCATCCAACAGGTAATAACTACACAGATTAGATCAAATGGAACAGTTAATAGCTACACAGATTAGAACATCCAACAGGTAATACCTGTACAGACTAGGACATCCAACAGATAACTACACAAATTAGGCCATCCAACAGGTAATACCTACACAGATTAGGCCATACAACAGGTAATACATACACAGATTAGGCCATCCAACAGGTAATAGCTACACAGATTAGGCCTTACAACAGATAATAACTACAGAAATTAGGCCATCCAACAGGTAACACCTACACATAGTAGGCCATCCAACAGGTAATAACTAACATATTAGGCCACCCAACAGGTAATAAATAACAGATTAGGCAATCCAACAGGTAATAACTAACAGATTAGGCCATCCAACAGGTAATACCTACACAGATTAGGCAATCCAACAGGAAATAACTACTCAGATTAGGCCATCCGTTAGGAAGAACTACACAGATTAGGTCATACAACAGGTAATATCTCCACAGATTAGGCCATCCAACAGATAATAACTACACAAATTAGGCCTTCCAAAAGGTAATACCTACACAAATTAGGCCATACAACAGGTAATACCTACACAGATTAGGCCATCCAACAGGTAATAACTACACGTTTAGACCATCCAACAGGTAATAACTACCAGATTAGATCAAATGGAACAGGTAATAACTACACAGATTAGAACATCCAAAAGGGTAATAACTAACATATTAGACGATCCAACAGGTAATAACTACACAGACTAGATCAAATGGAACAGGTAATACCTACACAGATTAGAACATCCAACAGGTAATACCTACACAGATTAGGCCATCCAACAGGTAATAACTACACAGATTAGGCCATCCAACAGGTAATAACTAACAGATTAGGCATCCAACAGGTAATACCGACACAGAGAAGGCCATCCAACAGGTAATAACTACACTAATTAGACCATCTAACAGGTAATAACTAACAGATTAGACCATCCAACAGGTAATAACTACACAGAGTAGGCCATCCGACAGGTAATAACTACACAGATGAGGTCATCCAACAGGTAATAATTACACAGATTGGGCAATCAAACAGGAAATAACTACACAGATTAGGCCATCCAACAGGTAATACCTACACAGATTAGACCATCCAACAGTTGATAACTACACTAATTAGACCATCCAACAGGTAATAACTACACAGATTAGATCAAATGGAGCAGTTAATAACGACACAGGTTAGGCCATCCAACAGGGAATACCTACACAGATTAGGATATCCAATATTTAATAACTACACAGATTAGACCATCCAACAGGTAATACCGACAAAGATTAGACCATCCAACAGGTAATACCTACACAGATTAGGCCACCCAACAGGTAATAAATAACAGATTAGGCAATTCAACAGGTAATAACTAACATATTAGGCTATCCAACAGGTAATAACTAACAGATTAGGCCATCCAACAGGTAATACTTACACAGATTAGGACATCCAACAGGAAATAACTACACAGATTAGGCCATCCAACAGGTAATACCTACACAGATTAGACCATTCAACAGGTAATAACTACAAAGATTAGGCCATCCGTAAGGTAATACCTACACATATTAGGCCATCCAACAGGTAATACATAAAGTTTAGACCATCCAACACGTAATAACTAAACAGATTAGCCCATTCAACAGATAAAAACTACAGAAATTAGGCCATCCAACAGGTAACACCTACACATATTAGGCCATCCAACAGGTAATAACTACCAGATTAGATCAATTGGAACAGGTAATATCTCCACAGATTAGGCCATCCAACATTTAATAACTACACAAATTAGGCCATTCAACAGATAATAACTACACAAATTAGGCCATCCAACAAGTAATACCTACACAGATTAGGCCATCCAACAGGTAATAACTAAAAGTTTAGACCATCCAACAGGTAATAACTACAGAAATTAGGCCATCCAACAGGTAACACCTACACATATTAGGCCATCCGACAGGTAATAACTACACCGATTAGGCCATCCAACAGGTAATAACTACACAGATTAGGCCATCCAACAGGTAATACCTACACAGATTAGACCATTCAACAGGTAATACATACACACATTAGGCACTCCAACAGGTAATACATACACAGATTAGGCCATCCAACAGGTAATACCTACACAGATTAGGCAATCCAACAGAAAATACCTACAGAAATTAGGCCATCCAACAGGTAACACCTACACATATTAGGCCATCCGACAGGTAATAACTACACCGATTAGGCCATCCAACAGGTAAGACCTACACAGATTAGACCATCCAACAGTTGATAGCTACACTAATTAGACCATCCAACAGGTAATAACTACACAGATTAGATCAAATGGAACAGGTAATAACTACACAGATTAGGAAATCCAACAGGTAATACCTACACAGATTAGGCCATCCAACAGGTAATACCTACACAGATTAGGACATCCAATATTTAATAACTACACAGATTAGACCATCCAACAGGTAATACTGACACAGATTAGGCCATCCAACAGTTACTAACTAAAAGATTAGGCCACCCAACAGGTAATAACTACACAGATTAGGCCATCCAACAGGTAATAACTACACAGATTAGGCCAACCAACAGGTAATAAATAACAGATTATGCAATTCAACAGGTAATAACTAACAGATTAGGCCATCCAACGGGTAATAACTACAAGTTTAGACCATCCAACAGGTAATAACTACCAGATTAGATCAACTGGAACAGGTAATAACTACACAGATTAGGCCATCCAACAGGTAATAACTAACAGATTAGGCATCCAACAGGTAATACCGACACAGAGTAGGCCATCCAACAGGTAATAACAACACTAATTAGACCATCTAACAGGTAATAACACAGATTAGGCCATCCAACAGGTAATAACTAACATATTAGGCTATCCAACAGATAATAACTAACAGATTAGGCCATCCATCAGGTAATAACTACAAATATTAGACCATCCAACAGGTAATAACTACACAGATTAGACAATCCAACAGGTAATAACTACACAGATTAGACCATTCAACAGGTAATAACTACACAAATTAGGCCTTCCAACAGGTAATACCTACACAGATTAGGCCATCCAACAGGTAATAACTACACTAATTAGACCATCTAACAGGTAATAACTAACAGATTCGACCATCCAACAGGTAATAACTACACAGATTAGAACACCCAACAGGTAATACCTACACAGATTAGGCCATCCAACAGATAATAACTACATAAATTAGGCCATCCAACAGGTAACACCTACACATATTAGGCCATCCAACAGGTAATAACTGCACAGAATAGGCCATCCAACAGGTAATAACTACACAGGTTAAACCATCCAACTGGTAATAACTACACAGATTAGGCCAACCAACAGGTAATAAATAACAGATTATGCAATTCAACAGGTAATAACTAACAGATTAGGCAATCCAACGGGTAATAACTACAAGTTTAGACCATCCAACAGGTAATAACTACCAGATTAGATCAAATGGAACAGGTAATAACTACACAGATTAGGCCATCCAACAGGTAATAACTAACAGATTAGGCATCCAACAGGTAATACCGACACAGAGTAGGCCATCCAACAGGTAATAACTACACTAATTAGACTATCTAACAGGTAATAACACAGATTAGGCCATCCAACAGGTAATAACTAACATATTAGGATATCCAACAGATAATAACTAACAGATTAGGCCATCCATCAGGTAATAACTACAAATATTAGACCATCCAACAGGTAATAACTACACAGATTAGACAATCCAACAGGTAATAACTACACAGATTAGACCATTCAACAGGTAATAACTACACAAATTAGGCCTTCCAACAGGTAATACCTACACAGATTAGGCCATCCATCAGGTAATAACTACACTAATTAGACCATCTAACAGGTAATAACTAACAGATTAGACCATCCAACAGGTAATAACTACACAGATTAGACCACCCAACAGGTAATACCTACACAGATTAGGCCATCCAACAGATAATAACTACATAAATTAGGCCATCCAACAGGTAACACCTACAAATATTAGGCCATCCAACAGGTAATAACTACACAGAATAGGCCATCCAACAGGTAATAACTACACAGGTTAAACCATCCAACTGGTAATAACTAACAGATTAGAACATCCAACTGGTAATAACTAACAGATTAGAACATCCAACCGGTAAATACTACACAGATTAGACCATCCAACAGGTAATAACTACACAGATTTGGCCTTCCAACAGGTAATACCTATACAGATTAGGCCATTTAACAGGTAATAACTAACAGATTAGACCATCCAACAGGTAATAACTACACAGATTAGACCACCCAACAGGTAATACCTACACAGATTAGGACATCCAATATTTAATAACTACACAGATTAGACCATCCAACAGGTAATACCGACACAGATTAGGCCATTCAACAGGTACTAACTAAAAGATTAGGCCAGCCAACAGGTAATAACTAACAGATTAGGCCATCCAACACGTAATACCTGCACAGACTAGGACATCCAACAGGTAATACCTACACAGATTAGGCCCTCCAACAAGTAATACATACACAGATTAGGCAATCCAACAGGTAATACATACACAGATTAGGCCATTCAACAGGTTATACCTACACAGATTAGGCCATCCAACAGGTAACAAATACACAGATTAGGACATCCAACATTTAATAACTACACAGATTAGACCATCCAACAGGTAATAACTACACATATTAGACCATCCAAACGGTAATAACTACACAGATTAGGCCTTCCAACAGGTAATAACTACACATATTAGACCATCCAAACGGTAATAACTACACATATTAGGCCATCCAACAGGTAATAACTAACAGATTAGGCCATCCATCAGGTAATAACTACAAAGATTAGACCATCCAACAGGTAATAACTACACAGATTAGACCATCCAAAGGGTAATAACTAACAGATTAGACCATCCAACAGGTAATAACTACACAGATTAGATCAAATGGAACAGTTAATAGCTACACAGATTATAACATCCAACAGGTAATACCTGCACAGACTAGGACATCCAACAGATAACTACACAAATTAGGCCACCCAACAGGTAATAAATAACAGATTAGGCAATCCAACAGAAAATAACTACACAGATTAGGCCATCCAACAGGTAATAACTACACAGATTAGGCCATCCAACAGGTAATACCTACACAGATTAGACCATCCAACAGTTTATAACTACACTATTAGACCATCCAACAGGTAATAACTACACAGATTAGACCATTCAACAGGTAATAACTACACAGGTTAGATCAAATGGAACAGGTAATAACAACACAGGTTAGGCCATCCAACAGGCAATACCTACACAGATTAGGCCATCCAACAGGTAATACCTACACAGATTAGGTCATCCAACAGGTAATAACTAACAGATTGGGCCATCCAACAGGTAATACCTACACAGATTAGGACATCCAACATTTAATAACTACACAGATTAGGCCATCCAACAGGTAATACCTACACAGATTAGGCAATCCAACAGGAAATAACTACACAGATTAGGCCATCCAACAGGGAATAACTACACAGATTAGGCCATCCAACATGTAATACCTACACAGATTAGACCATCCAACAGTTGATAACTACACTAATTAGACCATCCAACAGGTAATAACTACACAGATTAGAGCATTCAACAGGTAATAACTACACAGGTTAGATCAATTGGAACAGGTAATATCTCCACAAATTAGGCCATCCAACAGATAATAACTACACAAATTAGGCCATCCAACAGGTAATACCTACACAGATTAGGTCATCCAACAGGTAATAACTAACAGATTGGGCCATCCAACAGGTAATACCTACACAGATTAGGACATCCAACATTTAATAACTACATAGATTAGGCCATCCAACAGATAATAACTACAAAAATTAGGCCACCCAACAGGTAACACCTACACAGATTAGGCCATCCAACAGGTAATACCTACACAGATTAGGACATCCAACATTTAATAACTACACAGATTAGACCATCCGACAGGTAATACCGACACAGATTAGACCATCCAACAGGTAATAACTACACATATTAGACCATCCAAACGGTAATAACTACACAGATTAGGCCATCCAACAGGTAATAACTACACATATTAGACCATCCAAACGGTAATAACTACACAGATTAGGCCATCCAACAGGTAATACATACACAGATTAGGCCATCCAACATTTAATAACTACACGGATCAGGCCATCCAACAGATAATAACTACAGAAATTAGGCCACCCAACAGGTAACACCTACACATATTAGGCCATCCAACAGGTAATAACTAACAGATTAGGCCATCCAACAGGTAATACCTACACAGATTAGGACATCCAACATTTAATAACTACACAGATTAGACCATCCGACAGGTAATACCGACACAGATTAGACCATCCAACAGGTAATAACTACACATATTAGACCATCCAAACGGTAATAACTACACAGATTAGGCCATCCAACAGGTAATAACTACACATATTAGACCATCCAAACGGTAATAACTACACAGATTGGGCAATCCAACAGGTAATAACTAACAGATTAGACCATCCAACCGGTAATAACTACACAGATTAGACAATTCAACAGGTAATAACTACACAGATTAGACCATCCAAAGGGTAATAACTAACAGATTAGACCATCCAACAGGTAATAACTACACAGATTAGATCAAATGGAACAGTTAATAGCTACACAGATTAGAACATCCAACAGGTAATACCTGCACAGACTAGGACATCCAACATTTAATAACTACACAGATTAGGCCATCCAACAGGTAATACCTACACAGATTAGGCAATCCAACAGGAAATAACTACACAGATTAGGCAATCCAACAGGGAATAACTACACAGATTAGGCCATCCAACAGATATTACCTACACAGATTAGACCATCCAACAGTTGATAACTACACTAATTAGACCATCCAACAGGTAATAAATACACAGATTAGAGCATTCAACAGGTAATAACTACACAGGTTAGATCAAATGGAACAGGTAATATAACCACAGATTAGGCCTTCCAACATTTAATAACTACACAAATTAGGCCATCCAACAGGTAATACCTACACAGATTAGGCCATCCAACAGTTGATAACTACACTAATTAGACCATCCAACAGGTAATAACTACACAGATTAGACCATTCAACAGGTAATAACTACACAGGTTAGATCAAATGGAACAGGTAATATCTCCACAGATTAGGCCATCCAACATTTAATAACTACACAAATTAGGCCATCCAACAGATAATAACTACAGAAATTAGGCCATCCAACAGGTAATACCTACACAGATTAGGTCATCCAACAGGTAATAACTAACAGATTAGGCCATCCAACAGGTAATACCTACACAGATTAGGACATCCAACATTTAATAACTACACAGATTAGGCCATCCAACAGGTAATACCTACACAGATTAGGCATTCCAACAGGAAATAACTACACAGATTAGGCCATCCAACAGGGAATAACTACACAGATTAGGCCATCCAACATGTAATACCTACACAGATTAGGCCATCCAACAGGTAATAACTACACATATTACACCATCCAAACGGTAATAACTACACAGATTAGGCCATCCAACAGGTAATACATACACAGATTAGGCCATCCAACAGGTAATAACTAACAGATTAGGCCATCCAACCGGTAATACATATACAGATTAGGACATCCAACATTTAATAACTACACAGATCAGGCCATCCAACAGATAATAACTACAGAAATTAGGCCACCCAACAGGTAACACCTACACATATTAGGCCATCCAACAGGTAATAACTAACAGATTAGGCCATCCAACAGGTAATACCTACACAGATTAGGACATCCAACATTTAATAACTACACAGATTAGACCATCCGACAGGTAATACCGACACAGATTAGACCATCCAACAGGTAATAACTACACAGATTAGGCCATCCAACAGGTAATAACTAACAGATTAGACCATCTAACCGGTAATAACTACACAGGTTAGACAATTCAACAGGTAATAACTACACAGATTAGACCATCCACAGGGTAATAACTAACAGATTAGACCATCCAACAGGTAATAACTACACAGATTAGATCAAATGGAACAGTTAATAGCTACACAGATTAGAACATCCAACAGGTAATACCTGTACAGACTAGGACATCCAACAGATAACTACACAAATTAGGCCATCCAACAGGTAATACCTACACAGATTAGGCCATACAACAGGTAATACATACACAAATTAGGTCTTCCAAAAGGTAATACCTACACAAATTAGGCCATACAACAGGTAATACCTACACAGATTAGGCCATCCAACAGGTAATAACTAACAGATTAGACCATCCGACAGGTAATACCGACACAGATTAGACCATCCAACAGGTAATAACTACACAGATTAGGCCATCCAACAGGTAATAACTAACAGATTATACCATCCAACCGGTAATAACTACACAGATTAGACAATTCAACAGGTAATAACTACACAGATTAGACCATCCAAAGGGTAATAACTAACAGATTAGACCATCCAACAGGTAATAACTACACAGTTTAGATCAAATGGAACAGTTAATAGCTACACAGATTAGAACATCCAACAGGTAATACCTGTACAGACTAGGACATCCAACAGATAACTACACAAATTAGGCCATCCAACAGGTAATACCTACACAGATTAGGCCATACAACAGGTAATACCTACATAGATTAGGCCATCCAACAGGTAATAGCTACACAGATTAGGCCTTACAACAGATAATAACTACAGAAACTACTACAGATTAGGCAATCCAACAGGTAATTACTAACAGATTAGGCCATCCAACAGGTAATACCTACACAGATTAGGCAATCCAACAGGAAATAACTACTCAGATTAGGCCATCCGTTAGGAAGAACTACACAGATTAGGTCATACAACAGGTAATATCTCCACAGATTAGGCCATCCAACAAATAATAACTACACAAATTAGGCCTTCCAAAAGGTAATACCTACACAAATTAGGCTATACAACAGGTAATACCTACACAGATTAGGCCATCCAACAGGTAATAACTAACAGATTAGACCATCCGACAGGTAATACCGACACAGATTAGACCATCCAACAGGTAATAACTACACAGATTAGGCCATCCAACAGGTAATAACTAACAGATTAGACCATCCAACCGGTAATAACTACACAGATTAGACAATTCAACAGGTAATAACTACACAGATTAGACCATCCAAAGGGTAATAACTAACAGATTAGACCATCCAACAGGTAATAACTACACAGTTTAGATCAAATGGAACAGTTAATAGCTACACAGATTAGAACATCCAACAGGTAATACCTGTACAGACTAGGACATCCAACAGATAACTACACAAATTAGGCCATCCAACAGGTAATACCTACACAGATTAGGCCATACAACAGGTAATACCTACATAGATTAGGCCATCCAACAGGTAATAGCTACACAGATTAGGCCTTACAACAGATAATAACTACAGAAATTAGGCCATCCAACAGGTAACACCTACACATAGTAGGCCATCCAACAGGTAATAACTAACATATTAGGCCACCCAACAGGTAATAAATAACAGATTAGGCAATCCAACAGGTAATAACTAACAGATTAGGCCATCCAACAGGTAATACCTACACAGATTAGGCAATCCAACAGGAAATAACTACTCAGATTAGGCCATCCGTTAGGAAGAACTACACAGATTAGGTCATACAACAGGTAATATCTCCACAGATTAGGCCATCCAACAGATAATAACTACACAAATTAGGCCTTCCAAAAGGTAATACCTACACAAATTAGGCCATACAACAGGTAATACCTACACAGATTAGGCCATACAACAGGTAATACCTACACAGATTAGGCCATCCAACAGGTAATAGCTACACAGATTAGGCCTTACAACAGATAATAACTACAGAAATTAGGCCATCCAACAGGTAACACCTACACATAGTAGGCCATCCAACAGGTAATATCTAACATATTAGGCCACCCAACAGGTAATAAATAACAGATTAGGCAATCCAACAGGTAATACCTACACAGATTAGGCAATCCAACAGGAAATAACTACTCAGATTAGGCCATCCGTTAGGAAGAACTACACAGATTAGGTCATACAACAGGTAATATCTCCACAGATTAGGCCATCCAACAGATAATAACTACACAAATTAGGCCTTCCAAAAGGTAATACCTACACAAATTAGGCCATACAACAGGTAATACCTACACAGATTAGGCCATCCAACAGGTAATAACTACACTAATTAGACCATCTAACAGTTAAAAACTAACAGATTAGAACGTCCAACAGGTAATAACTGCAAAGATGAGACCATCCAACAGATAATAACTAACAGATTAGACCATCCAGCAGGTAATAACTACACAGATTAGGCAATCCAACAGGAAATAACTACTCATATTAGGCCATCCAACAGGAAAAACTACACAGATTAGGCCATCCAACAGGTAATAACTACACAGATTAGGCCATCCAAAAGGTAACACCTACACATATTAGGCCATCCAACAGGTAATAATTAACAGATTAGGCCATCCAACAGGTAATAACCAAAAGTTTAGACCATCCAATACGTAATAACTACACAGATTAGGCCATACACCAGGTAATGTCTACACAGATAAGGCCATTCAACATGTAATAACTAACAGATTAGACCATCCAACAGGTAATAACTACACAGGTTAGATCAAATGGAACAGGTAATAAGCTAAACAGATTAGAACATCCAACAGGTAATATCTCCACAGATTAGGCCATCCAACAGATAATAACTACACAAATTAGGCCTTCCAACAGGTAATACCTACACAGATTAGGCCACCCAACAGGTAATAACTACACAGATTAGGCCATCCAACAGATAACTACATAAATTAGGCCATCCAACAGGTAATACCTACACAGATTAGGCCATCCAACAGATAATAACTACATAAATTAGGCCATCCAACAGGTAACACCTATACATATTAGGCCATCCAACAGGTAATAACTACACAGAATAGGTCATCCAACAGGTAGTAACAACACAGGTTAAACCATCCAACTGGTAATAACTAACAGATTAGAACATCCAACAGGTAAATACTACACATATTAGACCATCCAACAGGTAATAACTACACAGATTTGGCCTTCCAACAGGTAATACCTGTACAGATTAGGCCATTTAACAGGTAATACCTACACAGATTAGGCCATCCAACAGGTAATAACTGACAGATTAGACCATCCAACAGGTAATAACTACACAGATTAGGCCACCCAACAGGTAATACCTACACAGATTAGGCCATGCAACAGATAACTACATAAATTAGGCCATCCAACAGGTAATACCTACACAGATTAGGCCATCCAACAGGTAGTAACTACACAGATTTGGCCTTCCAACAGGCAATACCTATACAGATTAGGCCATTTAACAGGTAATAACCAACAGATTAGACCATCCAACAGGTAATAACTATACAGATTAGACCATCCAACAGGTAATAACTACACAAATGAGACCTTCCAACAGGTAAACTCACAGATTAGGCCACCCAATGGGTAATAACTACACAGATTAGGCCATCCAACAGGTAATAACTAACATATTAGTCTATCCAACAGATAATAACTAACAGATTAGGCCATCCATCAGGTAATAACTACACAAATTAGGCAATCCAACAGGTAATAACTAACAGATTAGGCCATCCAATGGGTAATAACTACACAGATTAGAACATCCAACAGGTAAATACTACACAGATTAGACCATCCAACAGGTAATAACTACACAGATTTGGCCTTCCAACAGGTAATACCTATACAGATTAGGCCATTTAACAGGTAATAACTAACAGATTAGGCCACCCAACAGGTCATACGTAACAGATTAGACCATCCAACAGGTAATAACTATACAGACTAGACCATCCAACAGGTAATAACTACACAAACAAGACCTTCCAACAGGTAATAACTAACAGATTAGGCCATCCAACAGGTAATAACTAACATATTAGGCTATCCAACAGATAATAACTAACAGATTAGGCCATCCATCAGGTAATAACTACAAATATTAGACCATCCAACAGGTAATAACTACACAGATTAGACAATCCAACAGGTAAATACTACACATATTAGACCATCCAACAGGTAATAACTACACAGATTTGGCCTTCCAACAGGTAATACCTATACAGATTAGGCCATTTAACAGGTAATACCTACACAGATTAGGCCATCCAACAGGTAATAACTGACAGATTAGACCATCCAACAGGTAATAACTACACAGATTAGGCCACCCAACAGGTAATACCTACACAGATTAGGCCATCCAACAGATAACTACATAAATTAGGCCATCCAACAGGTAATACCTACACAGATTAGGCCATCCAACAGATAATAACTACATAAATTAGGCCATCCAACAGGTAACACCTATACATATTAGGCCATCCAACAGGTAATAACTACACAGAATAGGCCATCCAACAGGTAGTAACAACACAGGTTAAACCATCCAACTGGTAATAACTAACAGATTAGAACATCCAACAGGTAAATACTACACATATTAGACCATCCAACAGGTAATAACTACACAGAATAGGCCATCCAACAGGTAGTAACAACACAGGTTAAACCATCCAACTGGTAATAACTAACAGATTAGAACATCCAACAGGTAAATACTACACATATTAGACCATCCAACAGGTAATAACTACACAGATTTGGCCTTCCAACAGGTAATACCTGTACAGATTAGGCCATTTAACAGGTAATACCTACACAGATTAGGCCATCCAACAGGTAATAACTGACAGATTAGACCATCCAACAGGTAATAACTACACAGATTAGGCCACCCAACAGGTAATACCTACACAGATTAGGCCATGCAACAGATAACTACATAAATTAGGCCATCCAACAGGTAATACCTACACAGATTAGGCCATCCAACAGGTAGTAACTACACAGATTTGGCCTTCCAACAGGCAATACCTATACAGATTAGGCCATTTAACAGGTAATAACCAACAGATTAGACTATCCAACAGGTAATAACTATACAGATTAGACCATCCAACAGGTAATAACTACACAAATGAGACCTTCCAACAGGTAAACTCACAGATTAGGCCACCCAATGGGTAATAACTACACAGATTAGGCCATCCAACAGGTAATAACTAACATATTAGTCTATCCAACAGATAATAACTAACAGATTAGGCCATCCATCAGGTAATAACTACACAAATTAGGCAATCCAACAGGTAATAACTAACAGATTAGGCCATCCAATGGGTAATAACTACACAGATTAGAACATCCAACAGGTAAATACTACACAGATTAGACCATCCAACAGGTAATAACTACACAGATTTGGCCTTCCAACAGGTAATACCTATACAGATTAGGCCATTTAACAGGTAATAACTAACAGATTAGGCCACCCAACAGGTCATACGTAACAGATTAGACCATCCAACAGGTAATAACTATACAGACTAGACCATCCAACAGGTAATAACTACACAAACAAGACCTTCCAACAGGTAATAACTAACAGATTAGGCCATCCAACAGGTAATAACTAACATATTAGGCTATCCAACAGATAATAACTAACAGATTAGGCCATCCATCAGGTAATAACTACAAATATTAGACCATCCAACAGGTAATAACTACACAGATTAGACAATCCAACAGGTAAATACTACACAGATTAGGCCACCCAACAGGTAATACCTACACAGATTAGGCCATCCAACAGATAACTACATAAATTAGGCCATCCAACAGGTAATACCTACACAGATTAGGCCATCCAACAGATAATAACTACATAAATTAGGCCATCCAACAGGTAACACCTATACATATTAGGCCATCCAACAGGTAATAACTACACAGAATAGGCCATCCAACAGGTAGTAACAACACAGGTTAAACCATCCAACTGGTAATAACTAACAGATTAGAACATCCAACAGGTAAATACTACACATATTAGACCATCCAACAGGTAATAACTACACAGATTTGGCCTTCCAACAGGTAATACCTGTACAGATTAGGCCATTTAACAGGTAATACCTACACAGATTAGGCCATCCAACAGGTAATAACTGACAGATTAGACCATCCAACAGGTAATAACTACACAGATTAGGCCACCCAACAGGTAATACCTACACAGATTAGGCCATGCAACAGATAACTACATAAATTAGGCCATCCAACAGGTAATACCTACACAGATTAGGCCATCCAACAGGTAGTAACTACACAGATTTGGCCTTCCAACAGGCAATACCTATACAGATTAGGCCATTTAACAGGTAATAACTATACAGATTAGACCATCCAACAGGTAATAACTACACAAATGAGACCTTCCAACAGGTAAACTCACAGATTAGGCCACCCAATGGGTAATAACTACACAGATTAGGCCATCCAACAGGTAATAACTAACATATTAGTCTATCCAACAGATAATAACTAACAGATTAGGCCATCCATCAGGTAATAACTACACAAATTAGGCAATCCAACAGGTAATAACTAACAGATTAGGCCATCCAATGGGTAATAACTACACAGATTAGAACATCCAACAGGTAATAACTACACAGATTTGGCCTTCCAACAGGTAATACCTATACAGATTAGGCCATTTAACAGGTAATAACTAACAGATTAGGCCACCCAACAGGTCATACCTAACAGATTAGACCATCCAACAGGTAATAACTATACAGATTAGACCATCCAACAGGTAATAACTACACAAACGAGACCTTCCAACAGGTAATAACTAACAGATTAGGCCATCCAACAGGTAATAACTAACATTTTAGGCTATCCAACAGATAATAACTAACAGATTAGGCCATCCATCAGGTAATAACTACAAATATTAGACCATCCAACAGGTAATAACTACACAGATTAGACAATCCAACAGGTAAATACTACACATATTAGACCATCCAACAGGTAATAACTACACAGATTTGGCCTTCCAACAGGTAATACCTATACAGATTAGGCCATTTAACAGGTAATACCTACACAGATTAGGCCATCCAACAGGTAATAACTGACAGATTAGACCATCCAACAGGTAATAACTACACAGATTAGGCCACCCAACAGGTAATACCTACACAGATTAGGCCATCCAACAGATAACTACATAAATTAGGCCATCCAACAGGTAATACCTACACAGATTAGGCCATCCAACAGATAATAACTACATAAATTAGGCCATCCAACAGGTAACACCTATACATATTAGGCCATCCAACAGGTAATAACTACACAGAATAGGCCATCCAACAGGTAGTAACAACACAGGTTAAACCATCCAACTGGTAATAACTAACAGATTAGAACATCCAACAGGTAAATACTACACATATTAGACCATCCAACAGGTAATAACTACACAGATTTGGCCTTCCAACAGGTAATACTTATACAGATTAGGCCATTTAACAGGTAATAACTAACAGATTAGGCCACCCAACAGGTCATAACTAACAGATTAGACCATCCAGCAGGTAATAACTATACAGATTAGACCATCCAACAGGTAATAACTACACAAATGAGACCTTCCAACAGGTAAACTCACAGATTAGGCCACCCAATGGGTAATAACTACACAGATTAGGCCATCCAACAGGTAATAACTGACAGATTAGACCATCCAACAGGTAATAACTACACAGATTAGGCCACCCAACAGGTAATACCTACACAGATTAGGCCATGCAACAGATAACTACATAAATTAGGCCATCCAACAGGTAATACCTACACAGATTAGGCCATCCAACAGGTAGTAACTACACAGATTTGGCCTTCCAACAGGCAATACCTATACAGATTAGGCCATTTAACAGGTAATAACCAACAGATTAGACCATCCAACAGGTAATAACTATACAGATTAGACCATCCAACAGGTAATAACTACACAAATGAGACCTTCCAACAGGTAAACTCACAGATTAGGCCACCCAATGGGTAATAACTACACAGATTAGGCCATCCAACAGGTAATAACTAACATATTAGTCTATCCAACAGATAATAACTAACAGATTAGGCCATCCATCAGGTAATAACTACACAAATTAGGCAATCCAACAGGTAATAACTAACAGATTAGGCCATCCAATGGGTAATAACTACACAGATTAGAACATCCAACAGGTAAATACTACACAGATTAGACCATCCAACAGGTAATAACTACACAGATTTGGCCTTCCAACAGGTAATACCTATACAGATTAGGCCATTTAACAGGTAATAACTAACAGATTAGGCCACCCAACAGGTCATACCTAACAGATTAGACCATCCAACAGGTAATAACTATACAGATTAGACCATCCAACAGGTAATAACTACACAAACGAGACCTCCCAACAGGTAATAACTAACAGATTAGGCCATCCAACAGGTAATAACTAACATATTAGGCTATCCAACAGATAATAACTAACAGATTAGGCCATCCATCAGGTAATAACTACAAATATTAGACCATCCAACAGGTAATAACTACACAGATTAGACAATCCAACAGGTAAATACTACACATATTAGACCATCCAACAGGTAATAACTACACAGATTTGGCCTTCCAACAGGTAATACCTATACAGATTAGGCCATTTAACAGGTAATAACTACACAGATTAGGCCATCCAACAGGTAATAACTGACAGATTAGACCATCCAACAGGTAATAACTACACAGATTAGGCCACCCAACAGGTAATACCTACACAGATTAGGCCATCCAACAGATAACTACATAAATTAGGCCATCCAACAGGTAATACCTACACAGATTAGGCCATCCAACAGATAATAACTACATAAATTAGGCCATCCAACAGGTAACACCTATACATATTAGGCCATCCAACAGGTAATAACTACACAGAATAGGCCATCCAACAGGTAGTAACAACACAGGTTAAACCATCCAACTGGTAATAACTAACAGATTAGAACATCCAACAGGTAAATACTACACATATTAGACCATCCAACAGGTAATAACTACACAGATTTGGCCTTCCAACAGGTAATACTTATACAGATTAGGCCATTTAACAGGTAATAACTAACAGATTAGGCCACCCAACAGGTCATAACTAACAGATTAGACCATCCAGCAGGTAATAACTATACAGATTAGACCATCCAACAGGTAATAACTACACAAATGAGACCTTCCAACAGGTAAACTCACAGATTAGGCCACCCAATGGGTAATAACTACACAGATTAGGCCATCCAACAGGTAATAACTAACATATTAGGCTATCCAACAGATAATAACTAACAGATTAGGCCATCCATCAGGTAATAACTACACAAATTAGGCAATCCAACAGGTAATAACTAACAGATTAGGCCATCCAATGGGTAATAACTACACAGATTAGAACATCCAACAGGTAAATACTACACAGATTAGACCATCCAACAGGTAATAACTACACAGATTTGGCCATCCAACAGGTAATACCTATACAGATTAGGCCATTTAACAGGTAATAACTATACAGATTAGACCATCCAACAGGTAATAACTACACAAATGAGACCTTCCAACAGGTAATAACTAACAGATTAGGCCATCCAACAGGTAATAACTAACATATTAGGCTATCCAACAGATAATAACTAACAGATTAGGCCATCCATCAGGTAATAACTACAAATATTAAACCATCCAACAGGTAATAACTACACAGATTAGACAATCCAACAGGTAATAACTACACAGAGTAGACCATTCAACAGGTAATAACTACAAAAATTAGGCCTTCCAACAGGTAATACCTACACAGATTAGGCCATCCAACAGGTAATAACTACACAGATTAGACCATCTAACAGTTAATAGCTAACAGATTAGACCATCCAACAGGTAATAACTACACAGATTAGACCACCCAACAGGTAATAACTACACAGAATAGGCCATCCAACAGGTAATAACTACACAGGTTAAACCATCCAACTGGTAATAACTAACAGATTAGAACATCCAACAGGTAAATACTACACAGATTTGGCCTTCCAACAGGTAATACCTATACAGATTAGGCCATCCAACAGGTAATAATTATACAGATTAGACCATCCAACAGGTAATAACTACACAAATGAGACCTTCCAACAGGTAATAACTAACAGATTAGGCCATCCAATGGGTAATAACTACACAGATTAGGCCATCCAACAGGTAATAACTAACAGATTAGGCCACCCAACAGGTATTAACCAAAAGTTTAGACCATCCAATACGTAATAACTACAGAGCTTAGGCCATACACCAGGTAATGTCTACACAGATTAGGCCATCCAACATGTAAAAACTACACAGGTTAGATCAAATGGACAGGTAATAGCTAAACAGATTAGAACATCCAACAGGTAATATCGCCACAGATAAGACCATCCAACAGGTAATAACTACACAGATTAGACCATCCAACAGGTAATACCTACACAGATTAGGCCATCCAACAGATAATAACTACACAAATTAGGCCATCCAACAGGTAACAACAAACATATTAGGCCATCCAACAGGTAATACCTATACAGATTAGGCCATTTAACAGGTAATAACTAACAGATTAGGCCACCCAACAGTTCATAACTAACAAATTAGACCATCCAACAGGTAATAACTATACAGATTAGACCATCCAACAGGTAATAACTACACAAATGAGACATTCCAACAGGTAATACCTACACAAATTAGGCCACCCAACAGGTAATAAATAACAGATTAGGCAATCCAACAGGTAATAACTAACAGATTAGGCCATCCAACAGGTAATAACTACACAGATTAGGCAATCCAACAGGAAATAACTACACAGATTAGGCCACCCAACAGGTAATACCTACACATATTAGGCCATCCAACAGGTAATAACTACACAGGAATAGGCCATCCAACAGGTAAATACTACACTGATTAGACCATCCAACCGGTAAATACTACACTGATTAGACCATCCAACAGGTAATAACTACACAGATTAGATCATCAAACAGGTAATAACTACACAGATTAGACCATCCAACAGGTAATAACTAACAGATTAGACCATCCAACAGGTAAATACTACACTGATTAGACCATCCAACAGGTATAAACTACACAGATTAGACCATCTAACAGGTAAAAACTACACAGATTAGGCCACCCAACAGATCATAATTACACAGATTAGACCATCCAACAGTTAATAACTACACAGATTAGACCACCCAACAGGTAATAACTATACAGATTAGGCCACCCAACAGATAACTAACAGATTAGACCTTCCAACAGGTAATAACTATACAGATTAGGCCACCCAACAGATTACTAACAGATTAGACCTTCCAACAGGTAATAACTACACCGATTAGACCATCCAACAGGTAATAACTACACAGATTAGACCATCCAGCATTTAATAGATAACAGATTAGACCATCCAACAGGTAATAACTACACAGATTAGACCACCCAACAGGTAATAACTATACAGATTAGGCCACCCAACAGTTAACTAACAGATTAGACCTTCCAACAGGTAATAACTACACAGATTAGACCATCCAACAGGTAATAACTACACAGATTAGACCATCCAACATTTAATAGATAACAGATTAGACCATCCAACAGGTAATAACTACACAGATTAGATCAAATGGAATGACACTCTCATTTACTCACTCGCAAAGAACCATTGACTGTTTGGGTCAATATGGTTCCACGTGGAACCATAACCCCTGAGGAACCCTAATTGTTAGTGTGTAGTAAACCTGTGGTGTGCATGTACACTAGACCTCACTCCCTCATAGCATGCCCATGCAGTGTGAGGGTAGCAGGGGTAAAGAGGGGAAGATATAAGAGGAGAGGAGAGATAAAAGGGATGAAGGGGGCATTAGGGCAGGAGAAAGATTAGTACGACTGAGAAGGGAGGAAGGCAGGTTAAGAAGGGATATGGAGGTTGAAGGAGGTTGATTGATTAAAAGAGTTTAAACTGTCACCAAGAAAAACACTGGGTATAATTTGGGATTTGCATGTGAACGTGTGCAGTCCATATCACACACACACACACACACACACACACACACACACACACACACACACACACACACACACACACACACACACACACACACACACACACACACACACACACACACACACACACACACACACACACACACACACACACACACACACACACACACACACACACACACACACAGCTCCAATATATGAAGGAGAGCAGAAGTGACCGTGTGAAATAGAGGGATGGAGGAGAGGACAGATGGAAATGAAGGACAGACAGTGGCTTCCAGGGCTTCCTTTGGCCCTCTCTGATGGACAAATAAAATGACACACATACTCAAAGGGCCCTATACAACAATACACATACCCACTCAACACACCACCATACAACACACAACACACATAGATCCAACAACCACCCCACGTGAAAGCATTCAACACAAAAACACCGAATGTTTTATCCTTTTCATTGTCCTCCGTGCTTTTAACACTTCTATCTCTTCTAGGAGTAGGTTGCTGTCAGATGGGAAGGACGGGGAGGGGGTGAGCAAGGGAGGGAAAGGTTGAGGGGTAAGAGAAGGAGGAGGAACGGGTGGGAGGAACAGGGAGGGAAGGATGAACGTGTCAAAGGAAGGGAGACTTTGCCCTCGAGCAAGAAGCCTCCCACGAGTGTGTGTGCGTGTGTTGTGAGTAAGTTGTGACTTGGCCAATCTGACACACCCACAAGCCAGCAAACCTCCACATCCTGTTAGGGCCGTACGTTGGTCAAACACCACCTCCCTCTCTCCTCCCCCTTCTCATACTGGTCAGACGACACACCCACAAGCCAGCAGACCTCCACATCCTGTTAGGGCCGTACGTTGGTCAAACACCACCTACCTCTCTCCTCCCCCTTCTCATACTGGTCAGACGGGTGAAGGAGTGTGTGTGAAGGGGGGAGTTCACTACAGTCAATAGAACAAACCTCTCTAAAATAAACAAGAGGAACAAGAGAGAGAGAGCAAGTGTAAGTTGGTGTGGTTTTTGAGGGCTTCTCTCTCTCACACTTAAAAGCCACATGCAGACACATAAAAACGCACAGCACACGTTGTTCACTGTCGAGTTCTGCTACACACACACACTCACACACTCAGGCATTTAAACCACCACTCTCCCCTCCCTCTCTATCCAGCGTGCTCCCGAATAACACCCAGTCAGAGGTCTGAGTTACACCCCAGAGAGCTGGACAGGCCAACAGTCTGACTGATCTATCCATTACAGAGCATCCTGTCACGACAGCAGCACCGGAGTCTTAGTTATACACTGTCAAACTACAGCAGTCCTCCCCTTTGCTCCACACTACTGCCATTTCCCCAACTGGTTCTTCGTAACACATCCATTCTACTATATCAGTCAATCTTCCCTCTGTATCTCAATACACAACCACACAAGCCCTAAACTACTACACATGGTTGCTCACAGTCCAGGGTTCATCCACAGTGTGAGTATGCCTTTAGGTGTGGGCATATTTGCATGTTGTCTGTTGCTGTGTGTGTGTGTGTGTGTGTGTGTGTGTGTGTGTGTGTGTGTGTGTGTATGTGTGTGTGTGTATATGTTTGAGATACTGTGAATGTACAACCACAGCAGCCCCTTGCGCCAACAGGACATCCTGTCAGGGTGCCTTCTGGGTAACTTTAGATCTGAACGATCAATGTGCGCTTAGCGCACATACTTGCATGTGTGTATGTATGTGCATGAGTGCATCCGGTGTGTGTGTGTGTGTGTGAGTGGTGTGTGTGTGTGTGGGGGCTGTGGTTAGCTGGGGAGCACAGGCCCTGCCCAGGTGCACGGTGAGATGGCTAATCTTTAACTCCCCCAGCTCAGTTGCTCCTCTCTCCTCCACCCTTCACTAATCCTCTCATCACCGCTCCTCTCCACTTTCCCCTCTTCTCTCCTTCTCCCATCCCTCCCTCTTAGCTGTGTTCCATTGGCAGTCTGTTGACAGGTGGGGGTGCGGACGTTTGGGAAAATACATGGTCAGGCCTGGGGAGAAGGTGGCTTCCTGTACACCAGGGTTCTGTGGAGCCAGAGGGTTTATAAATACACCAGGTGTGGAACACACATAGAGGAGGTAGCTTCCTGTACACCAGGGTTCTGTGGAGCCAGAGGGTTTATAAATACACCAGGTGTGGAACACACAGAGAGGAGGTGGCTTCCTGTACACCAGGGTTGTGTGGAGCCAGAGGGTTTATAAATACACCAGGTGTGGAACACACAGAGAGGAGGTGGCTTCCTGTACACCAGGGTTGTGTGGAGCCAGAGGGTTTATAAATACACCAGGTGTGGAACACACAGAGAGGAGGTGGCTTCCTGTACTCCAGGGTTCTGTGGAGCCAGATGGTTTATAAATACACCAGGTGTGGAACACACAGAGAGGTGGCTTCCTGTACACCAGGGTTGTGTGGAGCCAGAGGGTTTATAAATACACCAGGTGTGGAACACACAGAGAGGAGGTGGCTTCCTGTACTCCAGGGTTCTGTGGAGCCAGATGGTTTATAAATACACCAGGTGTGGAACACACAGAGAGGTGGCTTCCTGTACACCAGGGTTGTGTGGAGCCAGAGGGTTTATAAATACACCAGGTGTGGAACACACAGAGAGGAGGTGGCTTCCTGTACACCAGGGTTCTGTGGAGCCAGGGGGTTTATAAATACACCAGGTGTGGAACACACAGAGAGGAGGTGGCTTCCTGTACACCAGGGTTCTGTGGAGCCAGGGGGTTTATAAATACACCAGGTGTGGAACACACAGAGAGGAGGTGGCTTCCTGTACACCAGGGTTCTGTGGAGCCAGGGGGTTTATAAATACACCAGGTGTGGAACACACAGAGAGGAGGTGGCTTCCTGTACACCAGGGTTCTGTGGAGCCAGGGGGTTTATAAATACACCAGGTGTGGAACACACAGAGAGGAGGTGAGAGAAAGGGAAGACAGGGGGGACCAGATGATGCAATAGTTGAAAGGGTGAAAGATAGGCTAGTGTGCGTACATGTGTGTGTTTGTGTTTGTGGTGTAGGCGTAGGGGTTTCAGCTGGTGTACTGTCCATAATGTCCAACAGGATGTGAGGTCATACGACAAAGATGGAGGGTAGGCGTTGAGAAGTGGTAGTTACCATGGAGATAATAGAACAGTGGGCTACTGAAAGAGAGAGACAGGAGGCAGAAGAGAGGAGGAGGGGGAGAAACAGAAGAGAGAGGAGGGGGAAAAACTGTGTAACAGTCTTCCGTCACGACTACCAACAGAACAAATAACCATTCAGCCCCAAAACGGAGGGACAGGGGGAAGTGGGGAGGGAGTGAATGGGGGAGGTGGGGTGACAGGGGCACAACACGTCAACAGGGTGGATAGGCTGCCAAATATGGGGGAGCTTGGTGAAGAGAGGAGAGATTGAGGGGGAAAGAAAGAGAGGAAAAGAGAAAGAGAGTGAGAGAAGGCAAGAAAGAGAAAGAGAGTGAGAAAGAGAGAGAGAGACAAAGGAGAGACAATTCAACGTCACCCAGGCATAACCCAGTACTTGTCAATCAGTGAGTCGTGAAGAGATGGGTTAAAAAATGAAGTCTACGTTTTTAAATATTAAATCTATTTTGGTTTTTAATGGAGAGACAGTGAATTAAAAGGAGGAAAATAAATATATAGAGTAGATTATTAAACGGGGAAAAAGAGGAGGGATAGAAAACCAGAGAGGTGCGAGTGGGGTGAGGGGGTTGAAATCTGTTCAGGGTGTTTTAAATATTAAACCTATTTCAAGTTTAATGAAGTGCAAATACTATGGGGAGAGTCTTAACTGGAGTACAGAGCAGAAAGGGGTGAAAGGGGGAGCTGATTCATTATTTCAGACGTTCACCTTTAGACTGTGGAGACTTGGGGAGAAGGAAGGAAGGAAAAAGCCAACAAGAGAAAAAGTCGACAAAGAAGTGATGAAGTGCGGGCAGTTTTAAAGAGGCCTGGCTACCCCAGGTGAGTGTGGAAGGCCCCATGGGAATTGTCAGAATGATGAGAGTATAATAGTCATGCGGGCCCAAACACACACAGAGCAGAATGCCTGTCTGGTACTCGGCTAACAACAATAAAGGGATTGTATTTAATGAAAATCATTTTCTAACATGGTTTACAAGGTGACCAACACACTAGGCCTAGTCTAAGAGAGTGTTGCGGACCTATGGGTAACATATGATCTGCATAGAAACAGCATAAAGAGTCTGACCTCATCTTGAAGAAATACTTTGTTTATATCGTACTGTATGTGTAAGGGCCTTACAGTGTGTGTATGTGTGTGTGTGTGTGTGTGTGTGTGTGTGTGTGTGTGTGTGTGTGTGTGTGTGTGTGTGTGTGTGTGTGTGTGTGTGTGTGTGTGTGTGTGTGTGGTTCAGTGGAGGCTGCTGAGGGGAGGACGGCTCATAATAATGTCTGTAATGGGGTGAATGGTTGGAATGGTGTATAATGGTTGGAATGGGGTGAATGGTTGGAATGCCGTATAATGGTTGGAATGGGGTGAATGGTTGGAATGGCGTATAATGGTTGGAATGGAGTGAATGGTTGGAATGGTGTATAATGGTTGGAATGGGGTGAATGGTTGGAATGGCGTATAATGGTTGGAATGGGGTGAATGGTTGGAATGGCGTATAATGGTTGGAATGGAGTGAATGGAATCAGACACAAGAAAAGCATGTGTTTGATGTCATTCCATTTTCTCCATTCCAGCCATTCTTATGAGCCGTCCTCCCCTCAGCAGCCTCCAGTGGTGTGGTTGTAGCTGTTGGGTAGACTGTGAAGCCCCAGTAGATAGCAGAAAGAGTGAGAGAAGTTCACATAGATTGGTGGGATTTCACACCCTCATCAAACACTGTGTGTAATCGATAAGTTAGGGCTGGAGAGAAACCCCTGTTTCGCTTATCTGCCCACATCTACATGAGCAGATGCTCTAAGCAGTGTGTGTGTGTGCGTGTGTGTGTGTGTACACATCACACTGTCCATCTCCTAAGAATTTCCAAAATCCCCCTAGCCAAACCAAAAGGTCACAATGTGGGTTTTTCACAGATGCAAAAAACCCTCAAAACTCACCAGTTCTTTTTTATCAGGCCAAACAGCAGCTGTATTTAGCATACGTGTACCCCCGAAACAAAGCTAACAGGAAGAGAGAGGCAGAAGAGAAGTAACACAGAAATCAAATAGTTCCTAAGAACGAGTACCTCGCTTGAGTCATATGAAGTAATCCAGTTACATTTAAGTGTTATTTGGTAGCGAATTGTAAAATATAATTGTATGTCTTATTTATATATTGTATTTCTAAATACTGTCCCTATCAAATGCTATTATTAAGCAACATTTTCAAATAAAGGATTGAACATGGAACACATACCCTATTCAAAATGATCCTACATGTCTACTGTATACAAACACATACCCTATTCAAAATGATCCTACATGTCTACTGTATACAAACACATACCCTATTCAAAATGATCCTACATGTCTACTGTATACAAACACATACCCTATTCAAAATGATCCTAAATGTCTACTGTATACAAACACATACCCTATTCAAAATGATCCTACATGTCTACTGTATACAAACACATTCCCTATTCAAAATGATCCTACATGTCTACTGTATACAAACACATACCCTATTCAAAATGATCCTACATGTCTACTGTATACAAACACATTCCCTATTCAAAATGATCCTACATGTCTACTGTATACAAACACATACCCTATTCAAAATGATCCTACATGTCTACTGTATACAAACCAACAAAGACCGAATAAATCCATATAATGAATGAAATGTGATTTGAAACGTCACACACACAAACGGGTTCAAAAACACACACAAACGCGCACACACACATTCGGATGCGCACATACACACGCACCCACACACACAGAGAATTCAGTTCACTGCTCACTGGCCACGATAATGATATCAAGCCCACAGCAGATGTTTGCAAGTGAAGGGAATCTAAGGAAACCAAATCCTATTTCTCCCAGCTGTTTAAGTCAACATGCATTTCCATGAAAACAGTAAATGGCTCAGTATCAAGACTATCTGATCCTTACATAGTCTTGAAAACCCTAGGTAACACAGTGACTATAGGGTCTGGTTTCAATTATGGGATATTTACATAGTCTTGAAAACCCTAGGTAACACAGTGAATATAGGGTCTGGTTTCAATTATGGGATATTTACATAGTCTTGAAAACACTATGTAAATATCCCATAATTGAAACCAGACCCTATAGTCACTGTGTTGTCTAGGTTTTTCAAGACTATGTAAATATCCCATAATTGAAACCAGACCCTATAGTGACTGTGTTGTCTAGGTTTTTCAAGACTATGTAAATATCCCATAATTGAAACCAGACCCTATAGTCACTGTGTTGTCTAGGGTTTTCAAGACTATGTAAATATCCCATAATTGAAACCAGACCCTGGTCAGTGTGTTGTGTAGAGTTTAAGACTATGTAAATATCCCATAATTGAAACCAGACCCTAGTCAGTGTGTTGCCTAGGGTTTTCAGGACTATGTAAATATTCCATCGTTGAAACCAGACCCTAGTCAGTGTGTTGCCTAGGGTTGGGTTTTCTTGACTAATCCTTACATGCTTAGTATATTCCCATGGCACTGCTACTGTAGATACTGTTTGGAAGCATCATAAACATAGACGGTCCTTATCTCTAAGTCTCTGATAGCATCTCTTCTCCACTAAAACATCCACTCAGAGGAGGCATCTTAAAACAGCTAAGTCTATATGGGGTAGTAGAGCCAGCGTCTATGGAGAGGCATTATCAAAGAGGGGGAGAGAGAGACAGAGAAACAGACAGAGAGAGCGACAGTGAGAGAGGACGAGAGAGAGAGTGTTTAGGTATTATTCCATCAATAAGGAATGAAGCAATTAAGCTACTCTCAGAGTTGAGGTGCCCTTTTCTCTCTTATCACTACTAGAGGATGTCATAGAAACCAACCGGACTGGATGGTGTCTCCACACACACACAAACACACACTCTTTTACTAATCCCACCACAGGTGTTTGGTTGCACCTTAATTGGGGCGGACGGGCTCGTGGGAATGGCTGAAGCGGAATAGGTGGAATGGTATCAAACACAATGTTTCTATGTGTTTGATACCATTCCATTCGCTCCGTTCCAGCCATTATTGAATCCCACCATTCCTCCATAAACTACCAGTACAACCCCAACCCCCTTCCTCAAACACACAACCCTTCCTCTTGTACAGCCCATATTGCTAAAACTCCATGGTCAGACGACACAATACCAATACTCTCAACCCCTGAAAGACAACACTCCATTACTGCACACAAGACTTCAACTAAACCACTACTCTCACACATCCAAAGACCAGCTCTGCCAGGGGAAACAGCAATTCAGCTACTGACATCCTGATCTAACGAAAACCTTTCACAAAATATGGAAGGCAAAATACCACTGATAGGTAAATGCCAGGGTTTGGCTGCACTAGTGCCAAACGCTGCCAAAATACATTATCGGCAAACAGACACTTCCTGTCACCTTTAGTCAAGGCTGGGGGAACATTTCCTGGGTAATGCCAACCCTGCAACCTTACGCTGCTTTGGACAAAACTGGGCATGCATGTGTGCGTGCAGGAGTGTGTGTGTGTGTGTGTGTGTGTGTAGGTGTGTGCGTGCAGGTGTGTGTGTGTGTGTGTGTGTGTGTGCGTGTAGGTGTGTGCGTGCAGGTGTGTGTGTGTGTGTGTGTGTGTGTGTGTGTATAGTTGTGTGCGTGAAGGTGTGTGTGTGTGTGTGTGTGTGTGTGTGTGTGTGTGTGTGTGTGTGTGTGTGTAGGTGTGTGCGTGCAGGTGTGTGTGTGTGTGTGTGTGTGTGTGTGTGTGTGTGTGTGTGTGTGTGTGTGTGTGTGTGTGTGTGTGTGTGTGTGTGTGTGTGGTTATGTGTCCCGGACTTCAAGACAATTTATAGTTAAGTAAATTAATAAAAAGCTTATACGGATCCGTCCTTCACTCCTCCCTCCCTCTCAATCCCTTCCCTGCCTCTCCCCACTCTCCCTCCCTCTCAATCCCTTCCCTGCCTCTCCCCACTCTCCCTCCCTCTCAATCCCTTCCCTGCCTCTCCCCACTCTCCCTCCCTCTCAATCCCTTCCCTGCCTCTCCCCACTCTCCCTCCCTCTCAATCCCTTCCCTGCCTCTCCCCACTCTCCCTCCCTCTCAATCCCTTCCCTGCCTCTCCCCACTCTCCCTCCTTCTTCTAGCCTCTCTCACTCCTCCCTCCCTCCCTCCCTCCCTCTCAATCCCTTCCCTGCCTCTCCCCACTCTCCCTCCTCCTTCTAGCCTCTCTCACTCCTCCCTCCCTCCCTCTCAATCCCTTCCCTGCCTCTCCCCACTCTCCCTCCTCCTTCTAGCCTCTCTCTCACCTCTCTCCCTCCCCCGTCTCCGATTCTGCCTTGCCCCATACTTTTTTCTCTTGTGCCCTCCCTCCCCCACCCCTCTTCTCTCCTAACTTGCCACCCATTCCTCTCCTTCCCCCTACTCCTCCCACACAGCCCTGTCTTTCTCCTCTTCGTCTCTCCCCCTCCTCCCTCTTCAGAGAAGTCCTTCCCTAAACCCCAGAGTCTGGATGGCGAGGACACGCTGATAATCCATGCGCTGACCCAGGTCAATTCAATTACCCTGTTTTCTTTAGCTGCTACCACGCTTGTGCCCATTTCACAGCCAACTCCCTTAATGCACCCATGATTAGCTTCCCCTCACTTTTAATGATCTACCTATCCACACACACACACACCTCGTAACTATCGAAGCCAGCCTGTGTCAGACACACACACACATCTTGTACCTACTGACGTCAGCCAATGGCAGTAAAGGAGAGAAAGACACACACCTAATGGTTTAATGTTCCCTCTAAAGGAATCTAAACACTCCCATAGTTATCGAAATGTCCAAGGCTCAGGAGGTTCCTAGGAAGAGGTTTGTTATCTAAGGCAATTCATCTGTACTGTCTAACATTTTGTACAGTTGAGGTCGGAAGTTTACATACACCTTAGCCAACTACATTTAAACTCAGTTTTTCACAATTCCTGATATTAAATCCTCGTAAAAATTCCCTGTCTTAGGTCAGTTAGGATCACCACTTTATTTTAAGAATGTGAAATGTCAGAATAATAGTAGAGAGAATTATTTATTTCAGCTTTAATTTCTTTCATCACATTCCCAGTGGGTCAGAAGTACACTCTATTAGTATTTTTTTTCCTATTGTATTATTGACTGTATGCTTGTTTATTCCATGTGTTGTTGTATGTGTCAAACTGCTGTGCTTTATCTTGGCCAGGTCGCAGTTGTAAATGAGAACTTGTTCTCAACTAGCCTAGCTGGTAAATATATATATTTTTTTAAATATTTAAACTGGTAGCATTGCATTTAAATTGTTTAACTTGGGTGAAACGTTTCGGGTAGCCTTCCACAAGCTTCCCAGAATAAGTTGGGCCCATTCCTCCTGACAAAACTCGTATAACTGAGTCAGGTGTGTAGGCCTCCTTGCTCGCACACACTTTATAAGTTCTGCCCACAAATGTTCTATAAGATTGAGGTCAGGGCTTTGTGATGGCCACTCCAATACCTTGACTTTGTTGTCCTTAAGCCATTTTGACACAACTTTGGAAGTATGCTTGGGGTCATTGTCCATTTGGAAGACCCATTTGAGACCAAGCTTTAACTTCCTGACTGCCTTGAGATGTTGCTTCAATCTATCCACAAAATGTTCCTCCCTCATGTAGCCATCTATTTTGTGAAGTGCACCAGTCCCTCCTGCAGAAAAGCAACCCCACAACACGATGCTGCCACCCCCGTGCTTCACGGTTGGGATGGTGTTCTTGGGCTTGCAAGCCTCCCCGTTTTTCCTCCAAACATAATGATGGTCATTATGGACAAACAGTTCTATTTTTGTTTCATCAGACCAGAGCACATTTCTCGAAAAAGTATGATCTTTGTCCCCATGTGCAGTTGCAAACCGTGTCTGGCTTTTTTGGGGCGGTTTTGGAGCATTGGCTTCTTCCTTGCTGAGCGGCCTTTAAGGTTATGTCGATATGGGACTTGTTTTACTGTGGATATAGGTACTTTTTTACCTGTTTCCTCCAGCATCTTCACAAGTTCCTCTGCTGTTGTTCTGGGATTGATTTGCACTTTTCGCACCAAAGTATGTTTATCTCTAGGAGACAGAATGCGTCTCCTTCCTGAGCGGTATGACGGCTGCGTGGTCCCATGGTGTTTATACTTGCGTACTACTGTTTGTACAGATGTCAAGCAAAGAGGCACGGAGTTTGAAGATAGGTCTTGAAATACATCCACAGGTACACCTCCAATTGACCAAATGATGTCGATTAGCCTATCAGAAGCTTCTCAAGCCATGACATAATATTCTGGAATTTTCCAAGCTGTTTAAAGGCACAGTCAACTTAGTGTATGTAAACTTCTGACCCACTGGAACTGTGATACAGTGAAATATAAGTGAAATAATCTGTCTGTAAACAATTGTTGGAAAAATGACTTGTGTCGTGCAAAAAGTAGATGCCCTAACCAACTTGCCAAAACTATAGTTTGTTAACAAGACATTTGTGGAGTGGTTGAAAACGAGTTTAAATGACTCCAACCTAAGTATGTAAACTTCCGACTTCAACTCTATGTGCATTTTGCTTTACCTTTCAAAATGATATAAGATAATCATGTTACCAAATATGAATTAAGTAGATACAACCAAAGCATATAGCACAAGCTGCCCACCCTTCTCCTGTACCGAGGATGAAGCTCAGCTACCTGGGACCACCAGCTCCATCACTCTCTCTCTCTGTAACCCTCCCATGTACCCAGGGTAAGAGTGTCCTACCAGGAATGTCTTTTCCATTGTAGCTCCACCCCGTCACGCCCATCATGGAGGGCAGCGGCGACCCTGGCCTGCTGTCTCTGTCCCCCTCGGCCTGCTGGGTAATGTGTCTGACCGTGTCCTTGTTCTTTCGGTTCTTCCTCCGCCCAGACCCGGAGGGCTGCCACGGCCCTTCTCCTCCTCCCCCCTGATCCCCCTGTGTCCCTGCGCCCACATTGTGCCCATCCCGGGGGTGAGAAACGGAGGAGGGTGAGACTTGTTCCTCTTTGACAGTGATGGGGCGGTAGCTGTGTGGCCAGGCGGGCTGGGAGTCGTGACCACCGTCCTCTTGGCTCTCGTGGCTCTTGGGTGGTTCCTGGTCCTCTTTCCCGTAGGTACTGCCACTACCCTCATGGCAGCTGGCAATGGCGGAGTCCCCAGAGGAGTTGGCCGGGCTGGTACGCCTCCCCAGCCAGGGCGAGGAGCTTCGTCCTGATATGATAGACACCAAGGCTTCTGACGCCACCCCTCCTCCACCTCCCCCGATCCCAGCGCCCGCGGCAGCCCCCATCTCGACGTCGGCCAGTTCAGAGCGGAGACTGATGTCCAGCGCGGCCCTGATGAAGCCGTGGCAGGCCTGGACGATGTCGGTCATCTGTAAGTAGCTGGCGGCTGACATCACCTCAATGACGTTTTTACTGGTCAGCGCCAGGTGGGCCGAGTACATGAAGTCCAGGATGGCCTTGAAGCCTGTCGCCGTGACGATGTCCAGGTGAGTGACAGTCGTCTGGTGATGTGGCTCCGCCCCTTTCTTCACCTGAATGATGAATAATAGTACGTTTGGTGACCTGTTGTTACTGTTTGGCCCTTCACATTTACATGTTAGTCATTTAGCAGACGCTCTTATCCAGAGCATTCATCTTACAGTAGCTAGGTGAGACAACCACATATCACAGTTGTAGTAGGTAGATTTTCCCTCAATGAAGTAGCGAAATGTTAGTAGGAAAAGACAAGCGCCGTGAGGTTTACTTAAGATACTCTTTAAAGAGGTAAGGTTGAAGACTGTCCCGACGTTAGGGGGAAGCTTCTTCCACCATTGGGGTGCCTTCTCACAAACTCAATATGCTTAACATAGTATGAGGGTAATCCGTCATTCAAGCAACCAATCAATCAATTAACCCCATATAGAGCAGGCAAAGGGGACAGCAGCACGTAATTGTGATCTGGGATTAAGGCCAACTTCCAGTCCTCCACCACCAACGTACATAAACATCTCCACAGATCTCCCACACCCACCTGGCAGTAGAGGGTCTTGAAGTAACGCGAGGAGCCCAGGAGGACGTTCTTGTGGGCCTTGAAGATCTTCCCCTCCACGATGACACAGGCGTCACACAGGATGCCATGCTGCCGCTGCTCGCTGAGCTCCCGCAGGAGCTGCCGGTAGTGGGACGAGATCTCCATGTCCTCCTTCCTGTTGCTGTTCATTGGGTTAGCTGACCTGTTAGCCTCTCCTGGATACGGTCTGAGGGAGAGAGAGTTTACAGTTTCATTTGGTTAGCTGACTGGGAGGAAGGGAGACTGGGACGGTGGTAGGTAGGTTATAACAAACCAGTCCACCATCCAATACAGTTTGCCAGTTAGAGTAAATTGACAGAGTTTGGGAGTATGAGATGAGCTATACAATTCCTAATGACTAATTACCACAAAGCATAAAAAATGCACACATTGCCTCAGAATCCCTGATTCAAAGCAATGCAAAATATTCCAACATGGCCCAATCAGCTACTGACAAACCAAGCACTGTGTGTTGTACAGCCTGGAGAACTGTGGTTCAACCTGGAGACTAGAGACAGTGTGTGTGTGTGTATGTGTGTGTGTACGTATGTATATACTTGAAGTCAGAAGTTTACATACACTTAGGTTGGAGTCAACCACTGCACAAATGTCTTGTGCAGTGGTTCACAAGTCCTTGCTCCTCTCTCTATGGGGAGAACAGGTCCTTGCTCCTCTCTCTATGGGGAGAACAGGTCCTTGCTCCTCTCTCTATGGGGAGAACAGGTCCTTGCTCCTCTCTCTATGAGGAGAACAGGTCCTTGCTCCTCTCTCTATCTATGGGGAGAACAGGTCCTCTCTCTCTCTCTCTCTCTCTGGTGAGAACATGTCCACTCTCGCTCTCTATGGGGAGAACAGGTCCTCTCTCTCTCTCTATGGGGAGAACAGGTCATTGCTTCTCTCTCTCTCTATGGGGAGAACAGGTCATTGCTTCTCTCTCTCTCTATGGGGAGAACAGGTCCTTGCTCCTCTCTCTCTCTATGGGGAGAACAGGTCCTTGCTTCTTCTCTCTCTCTATGGGGAGAACAGGTCCTCTCTCTCTCTCTCTATGGGGAGAACAGGTCCTCTCTCTCTCTCTCTATGGGGAGAACAGGTTCTCTCTCTCTCTCTCTCTATGGGGAGAACAGGTCCTCTCTCTCTCTCTCTATGGGGAGAACAGGTCCTCTCTCTCTCTCTCTATGGGGAGAACAGGTTCTCTCTCTCTCTCTCTATGGGGAGAACAGGTCCTTGCTCCTCTCTCTCTCTCTATGGGGAGAACAGGTCCTTGCTCCTCTCTCTCTCTCTCTTTATGGGGAGAACAGGTCCTTGCTCCTCTCTCTCTCTCTACATGGGGAGAACAGGTCCTTGCTCCTCTCTCTCTCTCTATGGGGAGAACAGGTCCTCGCTTCTCTCTCTCTCTCTCCATGGGGAGAACAGGTCCTTGCTCCTCTCTCTCTCTCTATGGGGAGAACAGGTCCTTGCTCCTCTCTCTCTATGGGGAGAACAGGTCCTTGCTCCTCTCTCTCTCTCTATGGGGAGAACAGGTCCTTGCTCCTCTCTCTCTCTCTTCATGGGGAGAACAGGTCCTTGCTCCTCTCTCTCTCTCTATGGGGAGAACAGGTCCTTGCTCCTCTCTCTCTCTCTTCATGGGGAGAACAGGCCCTTGCTCCTCTCTCTCTCTCTATGGGGAGAACAGGTCCTTGCTCCTCTCTCTATGGGGAGAACAGGTCCTCTATCTCTCTCTATGGGGAGAACAGGTCCTTGCTTCTCTCTCTCTCTCTCTCTATGGGGAGAACAGGTCCTTGCTCCTCTATCTATGGGGAGAACAGGTCCTCTCTCTCTCTCTCTCTATGGTGAGAACACGTCCTCTCTCGCTCTCTATGGGGAGAACAGGTCCTCTCTCTCTCTCCATGGGGAGAACAGGTCATTGCTTCTCTCTCTCTCTATGGGGAGAACATGTCCTTGCTCCTCTCTCTCTCTATGGGGAGAACAGGTCCTTGCTTCTTCTCTCTCTCTATGGGGAGAACAGGTCCTCTCTCTCTCTCTCTATGGGGAGAACAGGTCCTCTCTCTCTCTCTCTATGGGGAGAACAGGTTCTCTCTCTCTCTCTCTCTCTATGGGGAGAACAGGTTCTCTCTCTCTCTCTCGCTCTCTATGGGGAGAACAGGTCCTCTCTCTCTATGGGGAGAACAGGCCCTCTCTCTCTCTCTCTATGAGGAGAACAGGTCATAGAACAGGCTAGAAGAGCTCCTCCATTTGGCTTCTTTCCACCCTATCACCCCACTAACTGACCTCCAGTGATTACACACAACTCTTCAACAAAACAGAGCTGAACAGCTTTACAGTGTATGTGCTGCATAGCATTTCATTCAGTTAATGCCCTCTCTTACTGGGATCTTTATGTGTATGGATGGCCTTCCTACTGGGGTGCTAATCAATAGGTAACGGTTTGAGGAGAACTTAACAGAGCCCTCTGTCCCCTTTGACTGTTCACAGGTTAAAGACATGCGGAAAACACACAGGAGAGACGGAACGAAGGAGAGAGGAAGAGGGAGGGAGGGAGGGAGAGAGAGAACAAAGAGACATTGCCATGCCGACGCACTTACAGTGTGAATTGGGGATTGAATCGTGACACAAACACTCACAAATACACACAGCCATGTAAACTGCACTCGCAGACACACATGCCAACACAACACCCAGGTCAACACACAGACCAATACACACACACACCAACACACACACAGTATTTGGAGCATTAGCATCCCCCGCTAACGTTCTCGTCTTGGTGAAGGCTACGCAGAGTGTTACCAAATGCAGTGCTGATTTGTTTAGGGAATGCCACAGCTGTCACCTCTCATTGGCTGTTCAGGAAGACGACAGCCGTGGTTGGCTGAGGTGACAGCAGCGTTTGCTTGGGGGCCGGCACACTTCAGGTCATGTTTGAGAAAGCTGTGCTCAACCTGATGGCTTGTAAGATCACATCAATCCTGTGTCTCTCACATCCACTCAAACAAACATACCTCAAGTCAACGAACACAGCAGGAGCTGAGTGACAAGGCTGTCTGTCTCTGTGTGTGTGCGTGTGTGTGCGTGCGTGTGAATGTGTGCGTGCGTGTGTGTGTGCGTGTGAATGTGTGCGTGCGTGTGTGTGTGTGCGTGTGAATGTGTGCGTGCGTGTATGTGTGTGTGTGTGCATGCGTGCGTGCGTGTGTGCGTGTGAATGTGTGCGTGCGTGTGTGTGTGTGCGTGCGTGTGAACGTGTGCGTGCGTGTGTGTGTGTGCATGCGTGTGAATGTGTGCGTGCATGTGTGTGTGTGCGTGCGTGTGAATGTGTGCGTACGTGTGAATGTGTGTGTGCGTGTGTGTGTGTGCGTGCGTGTGAATGTGTGTGTGCACGTGTGTGTGTGGGTAAGTGTGTATGTGTGCGTGCGTGTGAATGTGTACGTGCGTGTGTGTGTGTGCGTGCATGTGAATGTATGAATGTGTGTGTGTGTGTGTGCGTGCGTGTGAATGTATGTGTTGGGGGGAATAGGGGGTGGGCTTGTCGACGGTCACACACACAACTGACTGCTTCCTCACACACAACCAACTGACTGCTTCCTCACACAACCAACTGGCTGCTTCCTCACACACACAACTGGCTGCTTCCTCACACAACCAACTGACTGCTTCCTCACACAACCAACTGGCTGCTTCCTCACACACACAACTGACTGCTTCCTCATACACAACCAACTGGCTGCTTCCTAACACAACCAACTGGCTGCTTCCTCACACAACCAACTGGCTACTTCCTCACACAACCAACTGGCTGCTTCCTCACACAACCAACTGGCTGCTTCCTCACACAACTAACTGGCTGCTTCCTCACACACACAATTGACTGCTTCCTCACACAACCAACTGACTGCTTCCTCACACAACCAACTGGCTGCTTCCTCACACACACAACTGACTGCTTCCTCATACACAACCAACTGGCTGCTTCCTAACACAACCAACTGGCTGCTTCCTCACACAACCAACTGGCTACTTCCTCACACAACCAACTGGCTGCTTCCTCACACAACCAACTGGCTGCTTCCTCACACAACTAACTGGCTGCTTCCTCACACACACAATTGACTGCTTCCTCACACAACCAACTGACTGCTTCCTCACACAACCAACTGGCTGCTTCCTCACACTCAACCAACTGGCTGCTTCATCACACACAACCAACTGGCTGCTTCCTCACACACACAACCAACTGGCTGCTTCCTCACACAACCAACTGGCTGCTTCCTCACACAACCAACTGGCTGCTTCATCACACACAACCAACTGTCTGCTTCCTCACACACAACCAACTGGCTGCTTCCTCACACACAACCAACTGGCTGCTTCCTCACACAACCAACTGGCAGCTTCCTCACACAACCAACTGGCAGCTTCCTCACACACAACTAACTGGCTGCTTCCTCACACAACCAACTGGCTGCTTCTTCACACAACCAACTGGCTGCTTCCTCACACAACCAACTGGCTGCTTCCTCACACAACCAACTGGCTGCTTCCTTACACACACACACAACTGGCTGCTTCCTCACACAACCAACTGGCTGCTTCCTCACACAACCAACTGGCTGCTTCCTCACACAACCAACTGGCTGCTTCCTCACACAATCAACTGACTGCTTCCTCACACAACCAACTGGCTGCTTCCTCACACAACCAACTGCCTGCTTCCTCACACACACACACAACTGGCTGCTTCCTCACACACACACACTACTGGCTGCTTCCTCACACACACAACTGGCTGCTTCCTCACACACACAACCAACTGACTGCTTCCTCACACAACCAACTGGCTGCTTCCTCACACAACCAACTGGCTGCTTCCTCACACACACAACTGGCTGCTTCCTCACACACACAACCAACTGGCTGCTTCCTCACACAACCAACTGACTGCTTCCTCACACAACCAACTGGCTGCTTCCTCACACACACAACCAACTGGCTGCTTCATCACACACAACCAACTGTCTGCTTCCTCACACACAACCAACTGGCTGCTTCCTCACACACAACCAACTGGCTGCTTCCTCACACAACCAACTGGCAGCTTCCTCACACAACCAACTGGCAGCTTCCTCACACACAACTAACTGGCTGCTTCCTCACACAACCAAATGGCCGCTTCCTCACACAACCAACTGGCTGCTTCCTCACACAACCAACTGGCTGCTTCCTCACACAACCAACTGGCTGCTTCCTTACACACACACACACAACTGGCTGCTTCCTCACACAACTAACTGGCTGCTTCCTCACACAACCAACTGGCTGCTTCCTCACACAACCAACTGGCTGCTTCCTCACACAATCAACTGACTGCTTCCTCACACAACCAACTGGCTGCTTCCTCACACAACCAACTGGCTGCTTCCTCACACACACACACACACACACAACTGGCTGCTTCCTCACACACACACACTACTGGCTGCTTCCTCACAAACACAACTGGCTGCTTCCTCACACACACAACTGGCTGCTTCCTCACACAACCAACTGGCTGCTTCCTCACACACACAACCAACTGGCTGCTTCCTCACACAACCAACTGACTGCTTCCTCACACAACCAACTGGCTGCTTCCTCACACACACAACTGGCTGCTTCCTCACACACACAACCAACTGGCTGCTTCCTCACACAACCAACTGACTGCTTCCTCACACAACCAACTGGCTGCTTCCTCACACAACCAACTGGCTGCTTCCTCACACAACCAACTGGCTGCTTCCTCACACAACCAACTGGCTGCTTCCTCACACACACACAACTGACTGCTTCCTCATACACAACCAACTGACTGCTTCCTCACACAACCAACTGGCTGCTTCCTCACACACACGCAACTGACTGCTTCCTCACACAACCAACTGGCTGCTTCCTCACACACACAACTGGCTGCTTCCTCACACACACAACCAACTGGCTGCTTCCTCACACAACCAACTGACTGCTTCCTCACACAACCAACTGGCTGCTTCCTCACACAACTAACTGGCTGCTTCCTCACACAACCAACTTGCTGCTTCCTCACACAACCAACTGGCTGCTTCCTCACACAACCAACTGGCTGCTTCCTCACACAACCAACTGGCTGCTTCCTCACACACACACAACTGACTGCTTCCTCATACACAACCAACTGACTGCTTCCTCACACAACCAACTGGCTGCTTCCTCACACACACGCAACTGAATGCTTCCTCACACAACCAACTGGCTGCTTCCTCACACAACCAACTGGCTGCTTCCTCACACACACAACTGGCTGCTTCCTCACACACAACTGGCTGCTTCCTCACAACCAACTGGCTGCTTCCTCACACACAACTGACTGTTGCCTCGTAACCAGGGTTTTTTGGTTCTTTAAGGCATGTAAAAAAAGCTGAGAAGTTATTTACTTCAACACAAAATCACCTTGTCCCTCCATCCATCCAAAGATATGTAAAGATTTTCTCCAAGGCTTGTCACAAAGAAAAGCTGAGGGGAAACGAGGTTCAATGTGAACCCACATTGTCCCTCAGTCCCTCTAAAGGCATGTTTTGACGTGGTTATTCTCCTCTCATGAACTTGTCAAACATCTATACTGCAGCATCTAACCTTGAGAAACAGCCCTTTCTCTTCTGGGCTGATGGAGGAGTTGAAAGCCCTCACCTCTCAACACAAACCCCACAGCTTTTAAGGACACAATTATTCCCTTCCTCCTCCCATCCTGTTCTCCACTCCTCCTCTCTTCCTTTGACTCTGGAGTATCACCCCCCCCCCTCCTCTTCCTCTTTCATTTCTCTGCTGTAAAACAGTATATCAGCAGATATATCGGTATCAGCTCTCACAGTCTCACTTCAGCTCTCACAGTCTCACTTCAGCTCTCACAGTCTCACTTCAGCTCTCACAGTCTCACTTCAGCTCTCACAGTCGCACGTCAGAATTAGCCGTTCATCCATGTTTCTCAAACCTCAAATTACAACGTCTCCCTTCCAAGGTGAAGTTTAGGCATCAACTATGAATGTTTAAGGTTGGGGATAGGCTTAAAACAAAAACAACTATCGCAGGATTAGAACCTTGGGAACCAGAGGCAGATGCCCATGCCCATCCCGTCCACCACGCCCTAGCAGCGCTCACTGGTGCCCCTAGTGGCCGTTGTCCACATGATCTCCCGACGTCCTCAGACATAAATGGGCGTCAAATACTGACTTGTATAATAGGCGATCTGCCTGAAAACAACAACTTGCTGAGAGAGAGGGAGAGCGAGGTAGATGGAGAGAGAGAAAGAGGGGAACACTAATCAGATTTACCGCTTCAGTAGACCCAGTGAGAAACGGAGAGAGAGTTTGGCAGAGAGAGAGAGAGGTAGAGGGAGAGAGAGATAAAAAATAACTTTCATGGAGTGAGCTGCCTTACGAACTCTGAACTCTGTGGATCATTTGTCTAATTGGCTACTTTCATTTCCCCATCCCCCTTCTCTTGCATTCCTATGGATGTGGACCCTAAGCTCCGAAGGGGAACATCTCCCACTCATCCAGTCATCCCTTCCTCCCTTCACTCCCCTCCATATGCCCTTTACTTGCCCCTCCAACTCTCCCTGAGCTATAAGGTTCATCTCTTACAACCCCTCATCCACCCCTCATCTACCCAACCCCTCAGTCTCATAAAGTAGTGGTAATTAATGTGAACCATTAGGAGAATATGGAGAGTAGTACAGCCCATTGCAAAGGGGAAAAACAGTCTAGAGAGTGAGAGAGAAGGGTGAGGGAGAGAGAGATAGGAGTGTATTACTCATCTAAAGTAGTGACGGAGAGACAAGGCTACAGAACCTGTCTGTCTGTCTGTCTGTCTGTCTGTCTGTCTGTCTGTCTGTCTGTCTGTCTGTCTGTCTGTCTGTCTGTCTGTCTGTCTGTCTGTCTGTCTGTCTGTCTGTCTGTCTGTGAAAGAGAGAGAAAGAGGACAGAGAGATCAAGAGAGAGACAGAAACAGAGAGAGACAGAGAGAGAGAGAGAAAGAGCACTCAGGGGCTCTCTTTAAAGCATGCCACAATAGCTTTAAGTCCCTGTCACCCTCACAGAGTCCAAATCAGAAGTGACTACCATCCTCAAGCCCCACACACACACTCACACCCCTACCCCGTCCCTGAACACACACCCTGCACAGAGACACACACTCCAACTACTGATCATAACACACAGAGACACACACACCAACTATCCTGATCACGTCACAACCAAGGTACTTTAGGTCCAAAGCAGACAACTAAGGAGAAGAGACGGGTGATGGAGAGAGGGAACGGGGCTCTTTCCTTTCTCTCTCTCTTTCTCTTTTTTATTTTTTGTCGCTCTGGGCAAGGAGGACAGCATCTTGACCTGAGAGGAAGGGGAGAGGAGAGTGATGGAGAGAAAGAAAGAGGGTGAAAGGAGAGAGGAGGAGGTATAGATATGGAGACAGACAGCAAAGGAAGTAGAAAAATGAAGAGACGGATGAAGAGAGTGAAAAAGAGGTAGAAAGATAAAGAGGTGGAAAGAGAGAGAGAGAGAGACAGAGAGACAGAGTGAGTGAGTGAGTGAGTGAGTGAGTGAGTGAGTGAGTGAGTGAGTGAGTGAGTGAGTGAGTGAGTGAGTGACAGAGAGAGAGAGAGAGAGACCCTAAGTCGTGCCTGCGTCAGTTTGACTCGCAGGCAGACAATATTTTTAAAACAGCTTTCCTTCCACTCAACTGGGCATCAAGGCCATTATCCTGGGGTTAATCCCCAATCCTACAGAGCTTCTCTGGCTTTGCTCTGCTCTGGCTCCGCTCCGGGACAAGATGGGGTGGCAGCCCATCAACTAAACAGGCAGACTCAAAAAACACACACACACACAGTAGAAACATGCACAAACGGGCAGAGAGGCACAGAAACAACAAAACTGTTAACAGGGAATAGATGCAGTTTTCTCTCTTGGGTTGACCATTAGTACTATACGTAACCTGTAGAAGGCTCTATCCCACTCTACGTCCCTCCGTCTGTCTGTCCCTGTTCCTACCTTTAACCCCATCCCCAAACATATGTTTGATCCATAGTTCTGGCTCGGGTCCAGGTAGCCCAGGTGCGAGAGGACAGTCTCACCACGAAGTGAGGAAAGAGGATCCAGCAGGCTTATCCAAGGTGTCTTAAAGTCGCCTCCACCTCTCCCCCAATCCCTCTCTCCACCTTTCTTCTAAAGCCTGGGCCACCCCCCACCTCCAAGGTGAATCCATTCATCACTTGGATCAGCTGGGATAAACCGAAGGAGACAGAAATAAGGTGTGAGGAGGATTGGTGAATGTGTGTCTCTTAGTTTGTGTGTGTCCGTGATCGTGTGTCTGTGCACGTATGACAAACGTCATTCACTACATGACCAAAAGTATACATCTCATTCCAAGATCATGGGCATTAATAGGGAGTTGGCCCCACCTTTGCTGCTATAACAGTGTCCACTCTTCTGGGAAGGCTTTCCACTAGAAATTGGTACTTGCTTCCATTCAGCCACAAGAGCATTAGTGAGGTCGGGCACTGATGTTGGGCGATTAGGCCTGGCTCGTAGTCAGCGTTCCAATTCATCCCAAAGGTGTTCAATGGGTTTAAGGTCAGGGCTCTGTGCAGGCCAGTCAAGTTCTTCCACACCGACCTCGACAAACCATTTCTGTATGGACCTCGCTTTGTGCATGGGTGCATTGTCATGCTGAAACAGGAAAGGTCCTTCCCAAAACTGTTTCCACAAAGTTGGAAACACAGAATCATCTAGAATGTCATTGTATGCTGTAGCATTAAGATTTCCCTTCACTGGAACTAAGGGGCCTAGTCCAAAACATGAAAAACAGCCCCAGACCATTATTCCTCCTCCACCAAACTTTACAGTTGGCACTATGCATTGGGGTAGGTAGCGTTCTCCTGGCATCCGCCAAACCCAGATTGGTCCGTCGGCCTGCCAGATGGTGAAGCGTAATTCATCACTGTAGAGAACGCGTTTCCACTGCTCCAGAGTCCAATTGTGACTTGCTTTACACCGATCTCGCCGACGCTTGGCATTGTGCATGGTGATCTAAGACTTGTGTGTGGCTGCTCAGCGATAGAAACCCATTTCATGAAGCTCCCGACAGTTCTTGTGCTGAAGTTGCTTCCAGAGGCAGTTTGGAACGCGGTAATGGTGTTGCAACCGAGGACAGACAATGTTTATGCGTTACGCGCCTCATCCCGTTCTGTGAGCTTGAGAGGCCTACCACTTCGCGGCTGAGCCTGTTGTGTCCGTCGTCAGATGAATGAGACCAAGGTGCAGCGTGGCATTCATGATTTTTAATAAAACTGAACACCGCAAAATAACAAAGTAGAAAAAACCAGAAGGCAACAAAACAGCTAAACAGAAAATAACTCCCCACAAAACCCAAATGGAAAATATCAACTTATATATGATCCCCAATCAGAGACAACGATAGACAGCTGCCTCTGATTGGGAACCACACTAGGCAAAAACAACAAAGAAATAGAAAACATAGATTCTCCCACCCGAGTCCCACCCTGACCTAACCAAACATAGAGAATAAATAAGGATCTCTAAGGTCAGGGCATGATAGAGCCATTGTTGCTCCTACATGTTTCCACTTCACAATAACGGCATTTTACAATTGACTGGGGCAGCTCTAGCAGGGCAGAAAATTGTCGAACAGTTGGAAAGTTGGCAGTTCCACATTGAAAGTCACTGATGCTCTTCAGTAAGGCCATTCTATTGCCAATTTTGTCTTTGGAGATTGCATGGCTGTGTGCTAAATTTTATACACGTGTCAGCAAGGGTGTGGTTGAAATAGCTAAATCCACTAATTTGAAGGGGAGTGCACATACTTCTGTAAATATAGGGTATGTACCTGTACTTGTAGCTGTCTAAGTATAGAAAAGACACTGTGAACAGTACATTAATCTTGTACACTTAGCAAACAGGTGTTTGTCAGTGCCAGGGACACAGCTTGCCTCGACTCCACCACTTACCCAGTACCCTGCCTGCACCCTGGACACCACAGGGAGATCATTACAGACAGCCCAAATATTCAGGGAGACAGCTAGCCCAAAGACTCAGGGTGACAGCTAGCCTAAATACTCAGTGAGACAGCTAGCCTAAATACTCAGGGAGACAGCTAGCCTAAATACTCATGGTGACAGCTAGCCTAAATACTCAGGGAGACAGCTAGCCTAAATACAGCTAGCCTAAATACTCAGCGAGACAGCTAGCCTAAATACTCAGGGTGACAGCTAGCCCAAATACTCAGGGTGACAGCTAGCCTAAATACTCAGTGAGACAGCTAGCCTAAATACTCAGTGAGACAGCTAGCCTAAATACTCAGGGAGACAGCTAGCCTAAATACTGAGGGAGACAGCTAGCCTAAATACTCAGGGAGATAGCTAGCCTAAATACTCAGGCTGACAGCTAGCCCAAATACTCAGGGTGACAGCTAGCCTAAATACTCAGGGTGACAGCTAGCCTAAATACTGAGGGTGACAGCTAGCCAAAATACAGCTAGCCTAAATACTCAGCGAGAAAGCTAGCCTAAATATCAGGGTGACAGACATCCTAATTACTCAGGGAGACAGCTAGCCTAAAAACTCAGTGAGACAGCTAGCCTAAATACTCAGGGAGACCGCAAGCCTAAATACTCAGGGAGACAGCTAGTCTAAATCCTCAGGGTGACAGCTAGCCTAAATACTCAGGGTGACAGCTAGCCTAAATACTCAGGGAGACCGCAAGCCTAAATACTCAGGGAGACAGCTAGTCTAAATACTCAGGGAGACCGCAAGCCTAAATACTCAGGGAGACAGCTAGTCTAAATACTCAGTGAGACAGCTAGCCTAAATCCTCAGGGTGACAGCTAGCCTAAATTCTCAGGGTGAAAGCTAGCCTAAATACTCAGGGTGACAGCTAGCCTAAATACTCATGCTGACAGCTAACCTAAATACTCAGGCTAACAGCTAGCCTAAACACTCAGGGGGACAGCTAGCCTAAATACTCAGGGTGACAGCTCGCCTAAAAACACAGGGTGACAGCTAGCCCAAATACTCAGGGTGACAGCTAGCCTAAAGACTCAGGGTGACAGCTAGCCCAAAAACTGAGGGAGTCAGCTAGCCTAAATACTCAGGGTGACAGCTAGCCCAAATACTCAGGGAGTCAGCTAGCCGAAATACTCAGGGAGACAGCTAGCCTAAATACTCAGGGTGACAGCTAGCGTATATACTCAGGGGGACAGCTAGCCTAAATACTCAGGGTGACAGCTAGCCCAAATACTCAGGGTGACAGCTAGCCTAAATACTCAGGCTAACAGCTAGCCCAAAATCTCAGGGAGACAGCTAGCCCAAATACTCAGGGTCACAGCTAGCCTAAATACTCAGGCTAACAGCTAGCCAAAATACTCAGGGTGACAACTAGCCCAAATACTCAGGGTGACAGCTAGCCTAAATACTCAGGGAAACAGCTAGCCTAAATACTCAGGGCGACCGCTAGCCTAAATACTCAGGGTGACAGCTAGCCTAAATACTGAGGGTGACAGCTAGCCAAAATACAGCTAGCCTAAATATCAGGGTGACAGACATCCTAATTACTCAGGGAGACAGCTAGCCTAAATACTCAGGGAGACCGCAAGCCTAAATACTCAGGGAGACAGCTAGTCTAAATCCTCAGGGTAACAGCTAGCCTAAATACTCAGGGTGACAGCTAGCCTAAATACTGAGGGAGACCGCAAGCCTAAATACTCAGGGAGACAGCTAGTCTAAATACTCAGGGTGACAGCTAGCCTAAATACTCAGTGAGACAGCTAGCCTAAATACTCAGTGAGACAGCTAGCCTAAATACTCAGGGAGACAGCTAGCCTAAATACTAAGGGAGACAGCTAGCCTAAATACTCAGGGAGATAGCTAGCCTAAATACTCAGGCTGACAGCTAGCCCAAATACTCAGGGTGACAGCTAGCCTAAATACTCAGGGTGACAGCTAGCCTAAATACTGAGGGTGACAGCTAGCCAAAATACAGCTAGCCTAAATACTCAGCGAGAAAGCTAGCCTAAATATCAGGGTGACAGACATCCTAATTACTCAGGGAGACAGCTAGCCTAAAAACTCAGTGAGACAGCTAGCCTAAATACTCAGGGAGACCGCAAGCCTAAATACTCAGGGAGACAGCTAGTCTAAATCCTCAGGGTGACAGCTAGCCTAAATACTCAGGGTGACAGCTAGCCTAAATACTCAGGGAGACCGCAAGCCTAAATACTCAGGGAGACAGCTAGTCTAAATACTCAGGGAGACCGCAAGCCTAAATACTCAGGGAGACAGCTAGTCTAAATACTCAGTGAGACAGCTAGCCTAAATCCTCAGGGTGACAGCTAGCCTAAATTCTCAGGGTGAAAGCTAGCCTAAATACTCAGGGTGACAGCTAGCCTAAATACTCATGCTGACAGCTAACCTAAATACTCAGGGTGACAACTAGCCCAAATACTCAGGGTGACAGCTAGCCTAAATACTCAGGGAAACAGCTAGCCTAAATACTCAGGGCGACCGCTAGCCTAAATACTCAGGGTGACAGCTAGCCTAAATACTGAGGGTGACAGCTAGCCAAAATACAGCTAGCCTAAATATCAGGGTGACAGACATCCTAATTACTCAGGGAGACAGCTAGCCTAAATACTCAGGGAGACCGCAAGCCTAAATACTCAGGGAGACAGCTAGTCTAAATCCTCAGGGTAACAGCTAGCCTAAATACTCAGGGTGACAGCTAGCCTAAATACTGAGGGAGACCGCAAGCCTAAATACTCAGGGAGACAGCTAGTCTAAATACTCAGGGTGACAGCTAGCCTAAATACTCAGTGAGACAGCTAGCCTAAATACTCAGTGAGACAGCTAGCCTAAATACTCAGGGAGACAGCTAGCCTAAATACTAAGGGAGACAGCTAGCCTAAATACTCAGGGAGATAGCTAGCCTAAATACTCAGGCTGACAGCTAGCCCAAATACTCAGGGTGACAGCTAGCCTAAATACTCAGGGTGACAGCTAGCCTAAATACTGAGGGTGACAGCTAGCCAAAATACAGCTAGCCTAAATACTCAGCGAGAAAGCTAGCCTAAATATCAGGGTGACAGACATCCTAATTACTCAGGGAGACAGCTAGCCTAAAAACTCAGTGAGACAGCTAGCCTAAATACTCAGGGAGACCGCAAGCCTAAATACTCAGGGAGACAGCTAGTCTAAATCCTCAGGGTGACAGCTAGCCTAAATACTCAGGGTGACAGCTAGCCTAAATACTCAGGGAGACCGCAAGCCTAAATACTCAGGGAGACAGCTAGTCTAAATACTCAGGGAGACCGCAAGCCTAAATACTCAGGGAGACAGCTAGTCTAAATACTCAGTGAGACAGCTAGCCTAAATCCTCAGGGTGACAGCTAGCCTAAATTCTCAGGGTGAAAGCTAGCCTAAATACTCAGGGTGACAGCTAGCCTAAATACTCATGCTGACAGCTAACCTAAATACTCAGGCTAACAACTAGCCCAAATACTCAGGGTGACAGCTAGCCTAAATACTCAGGGAAACAGCTAGCCTAAATACTCAGGGCGACCGCTAGCCTAAATACTCAGGGTGACAGCTAGCCTAAATACTGAGGGTGACAGCTAGCCAAAATACAGCTAGCCTAAATATCAGGGTGACAGACATCCTAATTACTCAGGGAGACAGCTAGCCTAAATACTCAGGGAGACCGCAAGCCTAAATACTCAGGGAGACAGCTAGTCTAAATCCTCAGGGTAACAGCTAGCCTAAATACTCAGGGTGACAGCTAGCCTAAATACTGAGGGAGACCGCAAGCCTAAATACTCAGGGAGACAGCTAGTCTAAATACTCAGGGTGACAGCTAGCCTAAATACTCAGTGAGACAGCTAGCCTAAATACTCAGTGAGACAGCTAGCCTAAATACTCAGGGAGACAGCTAGCCTAAATACTAAGGGAGACAGCTAGCCTAAATACTCAGGGAGATAGCTAGCCTAAATACTCAGGCTGACAGCTAGCCCAAATACTCAGGGTGACAGCTAGCCTAAATACTCAGGGTGACAGCTAGCCTAAATACTGAGGGTGACAGCTAGCCAAAATACAGCTAGCCTAAATACTCAGCGAGAAAGCTAGCCTAAATATCAGGGTGACAGACATCCTAATTACTCAGGGAGACAGCTAGCCTAAAAACTCAGTGAGACAGCTAGCCTAAATACTCAGGGAGACCGCAAGCCTAAATACTCAGGGAGACAGCTAGTCTAAATCCTCAGGGTGACAGCTAGCCTAAATACTCAGGGTGACAGCTAGCCTAAATACTCAGGGTGACAGCTAGCCCAAATACTCAGGGTGACAGCTAGCCTAAAGACTCAGGGTGACAGCTAGCCCAAATACTGAGGGAGTCAGCTAGCCTAAATACTCAGGGTGACAGCTAGCCCAAATACTCAGGGAGTCAGCTAGCCGAAATACTCAGGGAGACAGCTAGCCTAAATACTCAGGGTGACAGCTAGCGTATATACTCAGGGGGACAGCTAGCCTAAATACTCAGGGTGACAGCTAGCCCAAATACTCAGGGTGACAGCTAGCCTAAATACTCAGGCTAACAGCTAGCCCAAAATCTCAGGGAGACAGCTAGCCCAAATACTCAGGGTCACAGCTAGCCTAAATACTCAGGCTAACAGCTAGCCAAAATACTCAGGGTGACAACTAGCCCAAATACTCAGGGTGACAGCTAGCCTAAATACTCAGGGAAACAGCTAGCCTAAATACTCAGGGCGACCGCTAGCCTAAATACTCAGGGTGACAGCTAGCCTAAATACTGAGGGTGACAGCTAGCCAAAATACAGCTAGCCTAAATATCAGGGTGACAGACATCCTAATTACTCAGGGAGACAGCTAGCCTAAATACTCAGGGAGACCGCAAGCCTAAATACTCAGGGAGACAGCTAGTCTAAATCCTCAGGGTAACAGCTAGCCTAAATACTGAGGGAGACCGCAAGCCTAAATACTCAGGGAGACAGCTAGTCTAAATACTCAGGGAGACCGCAAGCCTAAATACTCAGGGAGACAGCTAGTCTAAATACTCAGTGAGACAGCTAGCCTAAATCCTCAGGGTGACAGCTAGCCTAAATACTCAGGCTAACAGCTAGCCAAAATACTCAGGGTGACAGCTAGCCTAAATACTCAGGGAGACAGCTAGCCCAAAATCTCAGGGAGACAGCTAGCCCAAATACTCAGGGTCACAGCTAGCCTAAATACTCAGGCTAACAGCTAGCCAAAATACTCAGGGTGACAACTAGCCCAAATACTCAGGGTGACAGCTAGCCTAAATACTCAGGGAAACAGCTAGCCTAAATACTCAGGGCGACCGCTAGCCTAAATACTCAGGGTGACAGCTAGCCTAAATACTGAGGGTGACAGCTAGCCAAAATACAGCTAGCCTAAATATCAGGGTGACAGACATCCTAATTACTCAGGGAGACAGCTAGCCTAAATACTCAGGGAGACCGCAAGCCTAAATACTCAGGGAGACAGCTAGTCTAAATCCTCAGGGTAACAGCTAGCCTAAATACTGAGGGAGACCGCAAGCCTAAATACTCAGGGAGACAGCTAGTCTAAATACTCAGGGAGACCGCAAGCCTAAATACTCAGGGAGACAGCTAGTCTAAATACTCAGTGAGACAGCTAGCCTAAATCCTCAGGGTGACAGCTAGCCTAAATTCTCAGGGAGACAGCTAGCCTAAATACTCAGGCTAACAGCTAGCCAAAATACTCAGGGTGACAGCTAGCCTAAATACTCAGGGAGACAGCTAGCCCAAATACTCAGGGCGACAACTAGCCCAAATACTCAGGGTGACAGCTAGCCTAAATACTCAGGGAAACAGCTAGCCTAAATACTCAGGGCGACCGCTAGCCTAAATACTCAGGGAGACAGCTATCCTAAATACTCAGGCTAACAGTTAGCACAAATACTCAGGGTGACAGCTAGCCTAAATACTGAGGGAGACGGCTAGCCTAAATACTAAGGGAGACCTCAAGCCTAAATACTCAGGGAGACAGCTAGTCTAAATACTCAGGGTGACAGCTAGCTTAAATACTTAGGGAGACAGCTAGCCTAAATACTCAGGCTAACAGCTAGCCCAAATACTCAGGTAGACAGCTAGCCTAAATACTCAGGGTGACAGCTAGCCCAAATACCCAGGGAGTCAGCTAGCCCAAATACTCAGGGTGACAGCTAGCCTATATACTCAGGGTGACAGCTAGCGTAAATACTCAGGGGGACAGCTAGCCTAAATACTCAGGGTGACAGCTAGCCTAAATACTCAGGGAGACAGCTAGCCTTAATAATCAGGGAGACAGCTAGCCTAAATACTCAGGGAGACAGCTAGCCTAAATACTCAGGGAGACAGCTAGCCTAAATACTCAGGGCGACAGCTAGCCTAAATCCTCAGGGTGACAGCTAGCCTAAATTCTCAGGGTGAAAGCTAGCCTAAATACTCAGGGTGACAGCTAGCCTAAATACTCATGCTGACAGCTAACCTAAATACTCAGGCTAACAGCTAGCCTAAACACTCAGGGTGACAGCTAGCCTAAATACTCAGGGAAACAGCTAGCCTAAATACTCAGGGCGACCGCTAGCCTAAATACTCAGGGAGACAGCTATCCTAAATACTTAGGGAGACAGCTAGCCTAAATACTCAGGCTAACAGCTAGCCCAAATACTCAGGTAGACAGCTAGCCTAAATACTCAGGGTGACAGCTAGCCCAAATACCCAGGGAGTCAGCTAGCCCAAATACTCAGGGTGACAGCTAGCCTAAATACTCAGGGTGACAGCTAGCGTATATATTCAGGGGGACAGCTAGCCTAAATACTCAGGGTGACAGCTAGCCCAAATACTCAGGGTGACAGCTAGCCTAAATACTCAGGCTAACAGCTAGCCCAAATACTCAGGGAGACAGCTAGCCCAAATACTCAGGGTCACAGCTAGCCTAAATACTCAGGCTAACAGCTAGCCAAAATACTCAGGGTGACAGCTAGCCTAAATACTCAGGGAGACAGCTAGCCCAAATACTCAGGGCGACAACTAGCCCAAATACTCAGGGTGACAGCTAGCCTAAATACTCAGGGAAACAGCTAGCCTAAATACTCAGGGCGACCGCTAGCCTAAATACTCAGGGAGACAGCTATCCTAAATACTCAGGCTAACAGTTAGCACAAATACTCAGGGTGACAGCTAGCCTAAATACTGAGGGAGACGGCTAGCCTAAATACTAAGGGAGACCTCAAGCCTAAATACTCAGGGAGACAGCTAGTCTAAATACTCAGGGTGACAGCTAGCCTAAATACTTAGGGAGACAGCTAGCCTAAATACTCAGGCTAACAGCTAGCCCAAATACTCAGGTAGACAGCTAGCCTAAATACTCAGGGTGACAGCTAGCCCAAATACCCAGGGAGTCAGCTAGCCCAAATACTCAGGGTGACAGCTAGCCTATATACTCAGGGTGACAGCTAGCGTAAATACTCAGGGGGACAGCTAGCCTAAATACTCAGGGTGACAGCTAGCCTAAATACTCAGGGAGACAGCTAGCCTTAATAATCAGGGAGACAGCTAGCCTAAATACTCAGGGAGACAGCTAGCCTAAATACTCAGGGAGACAGCTAGCCTAAATACTCAGGGCGACAGCTAGCCCAAATACCCAGGCTGACAGCTTGCCTAAATACTCAGGGTGACAGCTAGCCTAAAGACTCAGGGGGACAGCTAGCCTAAATACTCAGGGTGACAGCTAGCCCAAATACTTAGGGTGAAAGCTAGCCTAAATACTCAGGGTGACAGCTAGCCCAAATACTCAGGGTGACAGCTAGCCTAAATACTCAGGGAGACAGCTAGCCTAAATACTCAGGGAGACAGCTAGCCTAAATACTCAGGGCGACAGCTAGCCCAAATACCCATGGTGACATCTAGCCTAAATACTCAGTCTAACAGCTAGCCTAAATACTCAGGGGGAAAGCTAGCCTAAATAATCAGGCTAACAGCTAGCCTTAATACTCAGGGGGACAGCTAGCCTAAATACACAGGGGGACAGCTAGCCTAAATACTCAGGGTGACAGCTAGCCCAAATACTCAGGGTGACAGCTAGCCTAAATACTAAGGGTAACAGCTTGCCTAAATACTCAGGGAGACAGCTAGCCCAAGTACTCATGGCGACAACTAGCCCAAATACTCAGGGAGACAGCTAGACTAAATACTCAGGGAGACAGCTAGCCTAAATCCTCAGGCTAACAGCTAGCTCAAATACTCAGGGTGACAGCTAGCCTAAATACTGAGGGAGATGGCTAGCCTAAATACTCATGGAGACAGCTAGCCCAAATACTCAGGGTGACAGCTAACCTAAATACTCAGGGAGACAGCTAGCCTAAATACTCAGGCTAACAGCTAGCCCAAATACTCAGGGTGACAGCTAGCCTAAATACTCAGGGAGACAGCTAGCCTAAATACTCAGGGTGACAGCTATCCTAAATACTCAGGCTAACAGTTAGCCCAAATACTCAGGGTGACAGCTAGCCTAAATACTCAGGGAGACAGCTAGCCTAAATACTCAGGGTGACAGCTAGCCCAAATACTCAGGGTAACAGCTTGCCTAAATACTCAGGGAAACAGCTAGCCCAAATACTCAGGGCGACCGCTAGCCTAAATACTCAGGGAGACAGCTATCCTAAATACTCAGGCTAACAGTTAGCCCAAATACTCAGGGTGACAGCTAGCCTAAATACTGAGGGTGACAGCTAGCCTAAATACTGAGGGAGACAGCTAGCCTAAATACTCAGGGAGACAGCTAGCCTAAATACTCAGGGAGACATCTAGCCTAAATACTCAGGGTGACAGCTAGCCCAAATACCCAGGGTGACAGCTAGCCTAAATACTCAGGGTGACAGCTAGCCTAAATACTCAGGGTGACAGCTAGCCCAAATACTCAGGGTAACAGCTTGCCTAAATACTCAGGGAAACAGCTAGCCCAAATACTCAGGGCGACCGCTAGCCTAAATACTCAGGGAGACAGCTATCCTAAATACTCAGGCTAACAGTTAGCCCAAATACTCAGGGTGACAGCTAGCCTAAATACTGAGGGTGACAGCTAGCCTAAATACTGAGGGAGACAGCTAGCCTAAATACTCAGGGAGACAGCTAGCCTAAATACTCAGGGAGACATCTAGCCTAAATACTCAGGGTGACAGCTAGCCCAAATACCCAGGGTGACAGCTAGCCTAAATACTCAGTGTGACAGCTAGCCTAAATACTCAGGGTGACAGCTAGCCTAAATACTCAGGGTAACAGCTTGCCTAAATACTCAGGGAAACAGCTAGCCTAAATACTCAGGGCGACCGCTAGCCTAAATACTCAGGGAGACAGCTATCCTAAATACTCAGGCTAACAGTTAGCCCAAATACTCAGGGTGACAGCTAGCCTAAATACTGAGGGAGACGGCTAGCCTAAATACTAAGGGAGACCTCAAGCCTAAATACTCAGGGAGACAGCTAGCCTAAATACTCAGGGTGACAGCTAGCCTAAATACTCAGGGTGACAGCTAGCCCAAATACTCAGGGAGTCAGCAAGCCTAAATACTCAGGGAGACAGCTAGCCTAAATACTCAGGGTGACAGCTAGCCTAAATACTCAGGGTGACAGCTAGCCCAAATACTCAGGGAGTCAGCTAGCCGAAATACTCAGGGAGACAGCAAGCCTAAATACTCAGGGTGACAGCTAGCCTAAATACTCAGGGTGACAGCTAGCCTAAATACTCAGGGTGACAGCAAGCCTAAATACTCAGGGTGACAGCTAGCCTAAATACTCAGGGTGACAGCAAGCCCAAATACTCAGGGTGACAGCTAGCCCAAATACCCAGGGAGTCCGCTAGCCTAAATACTCAGGGTGACACCTAGCCTAAATACTCAGGGTGACAGCTAGCCCAAATACTCAGGGTGACAGCTAGCCTAAAGACTCAGGGAGTCAGCTAGCCCAAATACTCAGGGTGACAGCTAGCCTAAATACTCAGGGTGACAGCTAGCCCAAATACTGAGGGAGACGGCTAGCCTAAATACTAAGGGAGACCTCAAGCCTAAATACTCAGGGAGACAGCTAGCCTAAATACTCAGGGTGACAGCTAGCCTAAATACTCAGGGTGACAGCTAGCCCAAATACTCAGGGAGTCAGCTAGCCGAAATACTCAGGGAGACAGCAAGCCTAAATACTCAGGGTGACAGCTAGCCCAAATACTCAGGGTGACAGCTAGCCTAAATACTCAGGGTGTCAGCTAGCCCAAATACCCAGGGAGTCCGCTAGCCTAAATACTCAGGGTGACACCTAGCCTAAATACTCAGGGTGACAGCTAGCCCAAATACTCAGGGTGACAGCTAGACTAAAGACTCAGGGTGACAGCTAGCCCAAATACTCAGGGAGTCAGCTAGCCCAAATACCCAGGGAGTCCGCTAGCCTAAATACTCAGGGTGACACCTAGCCTAAATACTCAGGGTGACAACTAGCCCAAATACTCAGGGTGACAGCTAGACTAAAGACTCAGGGTGACAGCTAGCCCAAATACTCAGGGAGTCAGCTAGCCCAAATACTCAGGGTGACAGCTAGCCTAAATACTCAGGGTGTCAGCTAGCCCAAATACTCAGGGTGAAAGCTAGCCTAAATACTCAGTTTGACAGCTAGCCCAAATACTCAGGCTGACAGCTAGCCTAAACACTCAGGGGGACAGCTAGCCTAAATACTCAGGGTGACAGCTAGCCCAAATACTCAGGGAGTCAGCTAGCCCAAATACTCAGGGTGACAGCTAGCCTAAATACTCAGGGTGTCAGCTAGCCTAAATACTCAGGGTGAAAGCTAGCCTAAATACTCTGTTTGACAGCTAGCCCAAATACTCAGGCTGACAGCTAGCCTAAATACTCAGGGAGACAGCTAGCCTAAATACTCAGGCTAACAGCTAGCCCAAATACTCAGGTAGACAGCTAGCCTAAATACTCAGGGTGACAGCTAGCCCAAATACCCAGGGAGTCAGCTAGCCTAAATACTCAGGGTGACAGCTAGCATAAATACTCAGGGAGACAGCTAGCCTTAATAATCAGGGAGACAGCTAGCCTAAATACTCAGGGAGACAGCTAGCCTAAATACTCAGGGAGACAGCTAGCCTAAATACTCAGGGCGACAGCTAGCCCAAATACCCAGGCTGACAGCTTGCCTAAATACTCAGGGTGACAGCTAGCCTAAAGACTCAGGGGGACAGCTAGCCTAAATACTCAGGGTGACAGCTAGCCCAAATACTTAGGGTGAAAGCTAGCCTAAATACTCAGGGTGACAGCTAGCCCAAATACTCAGGGTGACAGCTAGCCTAAATACTCAGGGAGACAGCTAGCCTAAATACTCAGGGAGACAGCTAGCCTAAATACTCAGGGCGACAGCTAGCCCAAATACCCAGGGTGACAGCTAGCCTAAATACTCAGGGTGACAGCTAGCCTAAATACTCAGGGTGACAGCTAGCCCAAATACTCAGGGTAACAGCTTGCCTAAATACTCAGGGAAACAGCTAGCCCAAATACTCAGGGCGACCGCTAGCCTAAATACTCAGGGAGACAGCTATCCTAAATACTCAGGCTAACAGTTAGCCCAAATACTCAGGGTGACAGCTAGCCTAAATACTGAGGGTGACAGCTAGCCTAAATACTGAGGGAGACAGCTAGCCTAAATACTCAGGGAGACAGCTAGCCTAAATACTCAGGGAGACATCTAGCCTAAATACTCAGGGTGACAGCTAGCCCAAATACCCAGGGTGACAGCTAGCCTAAATACTCAGTGTGACAGCTAGCCTAAATACTCAGGGTGACAGCTAGCCCAAATACTCAGGGAGTCAGCTAGCCGAAATACTCAGGGAGACAGCAAGCCTAAATACTCAGGGTGACAGCTAGCCTAAATACTCAGGGTGACAGCTAGCCTAAATACTCAGGGTGACAGCAAGCCTAAATACTCAGGGTGACAGCTAGCCTAAATACTCAGGGTGACAGCAAGCCCAAATACTCAGGGTGACAGCTAGCCCAAATACCCAGGGAGTCCGCTAGCCTAAATACTCAGGGTGACAGCTAGCCCAAATACTCAGGGTGACAGCTAGCCCAAATACCAAGGGAGTCCGCTAGCCTAAATACTCAGGGTGACACCTAGCCTAAATACTCAGGGTGACAACTAGCCCAAATACTCAGGGTGACAGCTAGCCTAAAGACTCAGGGTGACAGCTAGCCTAAAGACTCAGGGGGACAGCTAGCCTAAATACTCAGGGTGACAGCTAGCCCAAATACTTAGGGTGAAAGCTAGCCTAAATACTCAGGGTGACAGCTAGCCCAAATACTCAGGGTGACAGCTAGCCTAAATACTCAGGGAGACAGCTAGCCTAAATACTCAGGGAGACAGCTAGCCTAAATACTCAGGGCGACAGCTAGCCCAAATACCCAGGGTGACAGCTAGCCTAAATACTCAGGGTGACAGCTAGCCTAAATACTCAGGGTGACAGCTAGCCCAAATACTCAGGGTAACAGCTTGCCTAAATACTCAGGGAAACAGCTAGCCCAAATACTCAGGGCGACCGCTAGCCTAAATACTCAGGGAGACAGCTATCCTAAATACTCAGGCTAACAGTTAGCCCAAATACTCAGGGTGACAGCTAGCCTAAATACTCAGGGAGACAGCTAGCCTAAATACTCAGGGAGACATCTAGCCTAAATACTCAGGGTGACAGCTAGCCCAAATACCCAGGGTGACAGCTAGCCTAAATACTCAGTGTGACAGCTAGCCTAAATACTCAGGGTGACAGCTAGCCTAAATACTCAGGGTAACAGCTTGCCTAAATACTCAGGGAAACAGCTAGCCTAAATACTCAGGGCGACCGCTAGCCTAAATACTCAGGGAGACAGCTATCCTAAATACTCAGGCTAACAGTTAGCCCAAATACTCAGGGTGACAGCTAGCCTAAATACTGAGGGAGACGGCTAGCCTAAATACTAAGGGAGACCTCAAGCCTAAATACTCAGGGAGACAGCTAGCCTAAATACTCAGGGTGACAGCTAGCCTAAATACTCAGGGTGACAGCTAGCCCAAATACTCAGGGAGTCAGCTAGCCGAAATACTCAGGGAGACAGCAAGCCTAAATACTCAGGGTGACAGCTAGCCTAAATACTCAGGGTGACAGCTAGCCTAAATACTCAGGGTGACAGCAAGCCTAAATACTCAGGGTGACAGCTAGCCTAAATACTCAGGGTGACAGCAAGCCCAAATACTCAGGGTGACAGCTAGCCCAAATACCCAGGGAGTCCGCTAGCCTAAATACTCAGGGTGACAGCTAGCCCAAATACTCAGCGTGACAGCTAGCCCAAATACCCAGGGAGTCCGCTAGCCTAAATACTCAGGGTGACACCTAGCCTAAATACTCAGGGTGACAGCTAGCCCAAATACTCAGGGTGACAGCTAGCCTAAAGACTCAGGGAGTCAGCTAGCCCAAATACTGAGGGAGACGGCTAGCCTAAATACTAAGGGAGACCTCAAGCCTAAATACTCAGGGAGACAGCTAGCCTAAATACTCAGGGTGACAGCTAGCCTAAATACTCAGGGTGACAGCTAGCCCAAATAATCAGGGAGTCAGCTAGCCGAAATACTCAGGGAGACAGCAAGCCTAAATACTCAGGGTGACAGCTAGCCCAAATACTCAGGGTGACAGCTAGCCTAAATACTCAGGGTGTCAGCTAGCCCAAATACCCAGGGAGTCCGCTAGCCTAAATACTCAGGGTGACACCTAGCCTAAATACTCAGGGTGACAGCTAGCCCAAATACTCAGGGTGACAGCTAGACTAAAGACTCAGGGTGACAGCTAGCCCAAATACTCAGGGAGTCAGCTAGCCCAAATACCCAGGGAGTCCGCTAGCCTAAATACTCAGGGTGACACCTAGCCTAAATACTCAGGGTGACAACTAGCCCAAATACTCAGGGTGACAGCTAGACTAAAGACTCAGGGTGACAGCTAGCCCAAATACTCAGGGAGTCAGCTAGCCCAAATACTCAGGGTGACAGCTAGCCTAAATACTCAGGGTGTCAGCTAGCCCAAATACTCAGGGTGAAAGCTAGCCTAAATACTCAGTTTGACAGCTAGCCCAAATACTCAGGCTGACAGCTAGCCTAAACACTCAGGGGGACAGCTAGCCTAAATACTCAGGGTGACAGCTAGCCCAAATACTCAGGGAGTCAGCTAGCCCAAATACTCAGGGTGACAGCTAGCCTAAATACTCAGGGTGTCAGCTAGCCTAAATACTCAGGGTGAAAGCTAGCCTAAATACTCTGTTTGACAGCTAGCCCAAATACTCAGGCTGACAGCTAGCCTAAATACTCAGGGAGACAGCTAGCCTAAATACTCAGGCTAACAGCTAGCCCAAATACTCAGGTAGACAGCTAGCCTAAATACTCAGGGTGACAGCTAGCCCAAATACCCAGGGAGTCAGCTAGCCTAAATACTCAGGGTGACAGCTAGCCTAAATACTCAGGGAGACAGCTAGCCTTAATAATCAGGGAGACAGCTAGCCTAAATACTCAGGGAGACAGCTAGCCTAAATACTCAGGGAGACAGCTAGCCTAAATACTCAGGGCGACAGCTAGCCCAAATACCCAGGCTGACAGCTTGCCTAAATACTCAGGGTGACAGCTAGCCTAAAGACTCAGGGGAACAGCTAGCCTAAATACTCAGGGTGACAGCTAGCCCAAATACTTAGGGTGAAAGCTAGCCTAAATACTCAGGGTGACAGCTAGCCCAAATACTCAGGGTGACAGCTAGCCTAAATACTCAGGGAGACAGCTAGCCTAAATACTCAGGGAGACAGCTAGCCTAAATACTCAGGGCGACAGCTAGCCCAAATACCCATGGTGACAGCTAGCCTAAATACTTAGGGTGACATCTAGCCTAAATACTCAGTCTAACAGCTAGCCTAAATACTCAGGGGGAAAGCTAGCCTAAATAATCAGGCTAACAGCTAGCCTAAATACTCAGGGGGACAGCTAGCCTAAATACACAGGGGGACAGCTAGCCTAAATACTCAGGGTGACAGCTAGCCCAAATACTCAGGGTGACAGCTAGCCCAAATACTCAGGGTGACAGCTAGCCTAAATACTAAGGGTAACAGCTTGCCTAAATACTCAGGGAGACAGCTAGCCCAAGTACTCATGGCGACAACTAGCCCAAATACTCAGGGAGACAGCTAGACTAAATACTCAGGGAGACAGCTAGCCTAAATCCTCAGGCTAACAGCTAGCTCAAATACTCAGGGTGACAGCTAGCCTAAATACTGAGGGAGATGGCTAGCCTAAATACTCATGGAGACAGCTAGCCCAAATACTCAGGGTGACAGCTAACCTAAATACTCAGGGAGACAGCTAGCCTAAATACTCAGGCTAACAGCTAGCCCAAATACTCAGGGTGACAGCTAGCCTAAATACTCAGGGAGACAGCTAGCCTAAATACTCAGGGTGACAGCTAGCCCAAATACTCAGGGTAACAGCTTGCCTAAATACTCAGGGAAACAGCTAGCCTAAATACTCAGGGCGACCGCTAGCCTAAATACTCAGGGAGACAGCTATCCTAAATACTCAGGCTAACAGTTAGCCCAAATACTCAGGGTGACAGCTAGCCTAAATACTGAGGGTGACAGCTAGCCTAAATACTGAGGGAGACAGCTAGCCTAAATACTCAGGGAGACAGCTAGCCTAAATACTCAGGGAGACATCTAGCCTAAATACTCAGGGTGACAGCTAGCCCAAATACCCAGGGTGACAGCTAGCCTAAATACTCAGGGTGACAGCTAGCCTAAATACTCAGGGTGACAGCTAGCCTAAATACTCAGGGTAACAGCTTGCCTAAATACTCAGGGAAACAGCTAGCCTAAATACTCAGGGCGACCGCTAGCCTAAATACTCAGGGAGACAGCTATCCTAAATACTCAGGCTAACAGTTAGCCCAAATACTCAGGGTGACAGCTAGCCTAAATACTGAGGGAGACGGCTAGCCTAAATACTAAGGGAGACCTCAAGCCTAAATACTCAGGGAGACAGCTAGCCTAAATACTCAGGGTGACAGCTAGCCTAAATACTCAGGGTGACAGCTAGCCCAAATACTCAGGGAGTCAGCTAGCCGAAATACTCAGGGAGACAGCAAGCCTAAATACTCAGGGTGACAGCTAGCCTAAATACTCAGGGTGACAGCTAGCCTAAATACTCAGGGTGACAGCAAGCCTAAATACTCAGGGTGACAGCTAGCCTAAATACTCAGGGTGACAGCTAGCCCAAATACTCAGGGTGACAGCTAGCCCAAATACCCAGGGAGTCCGCTAGCCTAAATACTCAGGGTGACAGCTAGCCCAAATACTCAGGGTGACAGCTAGCCCAAATACCCAGGGAGTCCGCTAGCCTAAATACTCAGGGTGACACCTAGCCTAAATACTCAGGGTGACAGCTAGCCCAAATACTCAGGGTGACAGCTAGACTAAAGACTCAGGGTGACAGCTAGCCCAAATACTCAGGGAGTCAGCTAGCCCAAATACTCAGGGTGACAGCTAGCCTAAATACTCAGGGTGTCAGCTAGCCCAAATACCCAGGGAGTCCGCTAGCCTAAATACTCAGGGTGACACCTAGCCTAAATACTCAGGGTGACAGCTAGCCCAAATACTCAGGGTGACAGCTAGACTAAAGACTCAGGGTGACAGCTAGCCCAAATACTCAGGGAGTCAGCTAGCCCAAATACCCAGGGAGTCCGCTAGCCTAAATACTCAGGGTGACACCTAGCCTAAATACTCAGGGTGACAGCTAGCCCAAATACTCAGGGTGACAGCTAGACTAAAGACTCAAGGTGACAGCTAGCCCAAATACTCAGGGAGTCAGCTAGCCCAAATACTCAGGGTGACAGCTAGCCTAAATACTCAGGGTGTCAGCTAGCCCAAATACTCAGGGTGAAAGCTAGCCTAAATACTCAGTTTGACAGCTAGCCCAAATACTCAGGCTGACAGCTAGCCTAGACACTCAGGGGGACAGCTAGCCTAAATACTCAGGGTGACAGCTAGCCCAAATACTCAGGGAGTCAGCTAGCCCAAATACTCAGGGTGACAGCTAGCCTAAATACTCAGGGTGTCAGCTAGCCTAAATACTCAGGGTGAAAGCTAGCCTAAATACTCTGTTTGACAGCTAGCCCAAATACTCAGGCTGACAGCTAGCCTAAATACTCAGGGTGACAGCTAGCCTAAATACTTAGGGAGACAGCTAGCCTAAATACTCAGGCTAACAGCTAGCCCAAATACTCAGGTAGACAGCTAGCCTAAATACTCAGGGTGACAGCTAGCCCAAATACCCAGGGAGTCAGCTAGCCCAAATACTCAGGGTGACAGCAAGCCTAAATACTCAGGGTGACAGCTAGCGTAAATACTCAGGGGGACAGCTAGCCTAAATACTCAGGCTAACAGCTAGCCCAAATACTCAGGGAGACAGCTAGCCCAAATACTCAGGGTCACAGCAAGCCTAAATACTCAGGCTAACAGCTAGCCCAAATACTCAGGGTGACAGCTAGCCTAAATACTCAGGGTGACAGCTAGCCTAAATACTCAGGGAGACAGCTAGCCTAAAGACTCAGGGCGACAGCTAGCCCAAATACCCAGGGTGACAGCTTGCCTAAATACTCAGGGTGACAGCTAGCCTAAAGACTCAGGCTAACAGCTAGCCTAAATACTCAGGGTGACAGCTAGCCTAAATACTCAGGGGGACAGCTAGCCTAAATACTCAAGGGTGACAGCTAGCCCAAATACTTAGGGTGACAGCTAGCCTAAATACTCAGGGTGACAGCTAGCCCAAATACTCAGGGTGACAGCTAGCCTAAATACTCAGGGTGACAGCTAGCCCAAATACTCAGGGTGACAGCTAGCCTAAATACTCAGGGAGACAGCTAGCCTAAATACTCAGGGAGACAGCTAGCCTAAATACTCAGGGCGACAGCTAGCCCAAATACCCATGGTGACAGCTAGCCTAAATACTTAGGGTGACATCTAGCCTAAATACTCAGTCTAACAGCTAGCCTAAATACTCAGGGGGAAAGCTAGCCTAAATAATCAGGCTAACAGCTAGCCTAAATACTCAGGGGGACAGCTAGCCTAAATACACAGGGGGACAGCTAGCCTAAATACTCAGGGTGACAGCTAGCCCAAATACTCAGGGTGACAGCTAGCCCAAATACTCAGGGTGACAGCTAGCCTAAATACTAAGGGTAACAGCTTGCCTAAATACTCAGGGAGACAGCTAGCCCAAGTACTCATGGCGACAACTAGCCCAAATACTCAGGGAGACAGCTAGACTAAATACTCAGGGAGACAGCTAGCCTAAATCCTCAGGCTAACAGCTAGCTCAAATACTCAGGGTGACAGCTAGCCTAAATACTGAGGGAGATGGCTAGCCTAAATACTCATGGAGACAGCTAGCCCAAATACTCAGGGTGACAGCTAACCTAAATACTCAGGGAGACAGCTAGCCTAAATACTCAGGCTAACAGCTAGCCCAAATACTCAGGGTGACAGCTAGCCTAAATACTCAGGGAGACAGCTAGCCTAAATACTCAGGGTGACAGCTAGCCCAAATACTCAGGGTAACAGCTTGCCTAAATACTCAGGGAAACAGCTAGCCTAAATACTCAGGGCGACCGCTAGCCTAAATACTCAGGGAGACAGCTATCCTAAATACTCAGGCTAACAGTTAGCCCAAATACTCAGGGTGACAGCTAGCCTAAATACTGAGGGTGACAGCTAGCCTAAATACTGAGGGAGACAGCTAGCCTAAATACTCAGGGAGACAGCTAGCCTAAATACTCAGGGAGACATCTAGCCTAAATACTCAGGGTGACAGCTAGCCCAAATACCCAGGGTGACAGCTAGCCTAAATACTCAGGGTGACAGCTAGCCTAAATACTCAGGGTGACAGCTAGCCTAAATACTCAGGGTAACAGCTTGCCTAAATACTCAGGGAAACAGCTAGCCTAAATACTCAGGGCGACCGCTAGCCTAAATACTCAGGGAGACAGCTATCCTAAATACTCAGGCTAACAGTTAGCCCAAATACTCAGGGTGACAGCTAGCCTAAATACTGAGGGAGACGGCTAGCCTAAATACTAAGGGAGACCTCAAGCCTAAATACTCAGGGAGACAGCTAGCCTAAATACTCAGGGTGACAGCTAGCCTAAATACTCAGGGTGACAGCTAGCCCAAATACTCAGGGAGTCAGCTAGCCGAAATACTCAGGGAGACAGCAAGCCTAAATACTCAGGGTGACAGCTAGCCTAAATACTCAGGGTGACAGCTAGCCTAAATACTCAGGGTGACAGCAAGCCTAAATACTCAGGGTGACAGCTAGCCTAAATACTCAGGGTGACAGCTAGCCCAAATACTCAGGGTGACAGCTAGCCCAAATACCCAGGGAGTCCGCTAGCCTAAATACTCAGGGTGACAGCTAGCCCAAATACTCAGGGTGACAGCTAGCCCAAATACCCAGGGAGTCCGCTAGCCTAAATACTCAGGGTGACACCTAGCCTAAATACTCAGGGTGACAGCTAGCCCAAATACTCAGGGTGACAGCTAGACTAAAGACTCAGGGTGACAGCTAGCCCAAATACTCAGGGAGTCAGCTAGCCCAAATACTCAGGGTGACAGCTAGCCTAAATACTCAGGGTGTCAGCTAGCCCAAATACCCAGGGAGTCCGCTAGCCTAAATACTCAGGGTGACACCTAGCCTAAATACTCAGGGTGACAGCTAGCCCAAATACTCAGGGTGACAGCTAGACTAAAGACTCAGGGTGACAGCTAGCCCAAATACTCAGGGAGTCAGCTAGCCCAAATACCCAGGGAGTCCGCTAGCCTAAATACTCAGGGTGACACCTAGCCTAAATACTCAGGGTGACAGCTAGCCCAAATACTCAGGGTGACAGCTAGACTAAAGACTCAAGGTGACAGCTAGCCCAAATACTCAGGGAGTCAGCTAGCCCAAATACTCAGGGTGACAGCTAGCCTAAATACTCAGGGTGTCAGCTAGCCCAAATACTCAGGGTGAAAGCTAGCCTAAATACTCAGTTTGACAGCTAGCCCAAATACTCAGGCTGACAGCTAGCCTAGACACTCAGGGGGACAGCTAGCCTAAATACTCAGGGTGACAGCTAGCCCAAATACTCAGGGAGTCAGCTAGCCCAAATACTCAGGGTGACAGCTAGCCTAAATACTCAGGGTGTCAGCTAGCCTAAATACTCAGGGTGAAAGCTAGCCTAAATACTCTGTTTGACAGCTAGCCCAAATACTCAGGCTGACAGCTAGCCTAAATACTCAGGGTGACAGCTAGCCTAAATACTTAGGGAGACAGCTAGCCTAAATACTCAGGCTAACAGCTAGCCCAAATACTCAGGTAGACAGCTAGCCTAAATACTCAGGGTGACAGCTAGCCCAAATACCCAGGGAGTCAGCTAGCCCAAATACTCAGGGTGACAGCAAGCCTAAATACTCAGGGTGACAGCTAGCGTAAATACTCAGGGGGACAGCTAGCCTAAATACTCAGGCTAACAGCTAGCCCAAATACTCAGGGAGACAGCTAGCCCAAATACTCAGGGTCACAGCAAGCCTAAATACTCAGGCTAACAGCTAGCCCAAATACTCAGGGTGACAGCTAGCCTAAATACTCAGGGTGACAGCTAGCCTAAATACTCAGGGAGACAGCTAGCCTAAAGACTCAGGGCGACAGCTAGCCCAAATACCCAGGGTGACAGCTTGCCTAAATACTCAGGGTGACAGCTAGCCTAAAGACTCAGGCTAACAGCTAGCCTAAATACTCAGGGTGACAGCTAGCCTAAATACTCAGGGGGACAGCTAGCCTAAATACTCAAGGGTGACAGCTAGCCCAAATACTTAGGGTGACAGCTAGCCTAAATACTCAGGGTGACAGCTAGCCCAAATACTCAGGGTGACAGCTAGCCTAAATACTCAGGGAGACAGCTAGCCTAAATACTCAGGGAGACAGCTAGCCTAAATACTCCGGCTAACAGCTAGCCCAAATACTCAGGGTGAGAGCAAGCCTAAATACTCAGGGAGACAGCAAGCCTAAATACTCAGGGTGACAGCTAGCCTAAATACTCAGGGTGACAGCTAGCCTAAATACTCAGGGTGACAGCAAGCCTAAATACTCAGGGTGACAGCTAGCCTAAATACTCAGGGTGACAGCTAGCCCAAATACTCAGGGTGACAGCTAGCCCAAATACCCAGGGAGTCCGCTAGCCTAAATACTCAGGGTGACAGCTAGCCCAAATACTCAGGGTGACAGCTAGCCCAAATACCCAGGGAGTCCGCTAGCCTAAATACTCAGGGTGACACCTAGCCTAAATACTCAGGGTGACAGCTAGCCCAAATACTCAGGGTGACAGCTAGACTAAAGACTCAGGGTGACAGCTAGCCCAAATACTCAGGGAGTCAGCTAGCCCAAATACTCAGGGTGACAGCTAGCCTAAATACTCAGGGTGTCAGCTAGCCCAAATACCCAGGGAGTCCGCTAGCCTAAATACTCAGGGTGACACCTAGCCTAAATACTCAGGGTGACAGCTAGCCCAAATACTCAGGGTGACAGCTAGACTAAAGACTCAGGGTGACAGCTAGCCCAAATACTCAGGGAGTCAGCTAGCCCAAATACCCAGGGAGTCCGCTAGCCTAAATACTCAGGGTGACACCTAGCCTAAATACTCAGGGTGACAGCTAGCCCAAATACTCAGGGTGACAGCTAGACTAAAGACTCAAGGTGACAGCTAGCCCAAATACTCAGGGAGTCAGCTAGCCCAAATACTCAGGGTGACAGCTAGCCTAAATACTCAGGGTGTCAGCTAGCCCAAATACTCAGGGTGAAAGCTAGCCTAAATACTCAGTTTGACAGCTAGCCCAAATACTCAGGCTGACAGCTAGCCTAGACACTCAGGGGGACAGCTAGCCTAAATACTCAGGGTGACAGCTAGCCCAAATACTCAGGGAGTCAGCTAGCCCAAATACTCAGGGTGACAGCTAGCCTAAATACTCAGGGTGTCAGCTAGCCTAAATACTCAGGGTGAAAGCTAGCCTAAATACTCTGTTTGACAGCTAGCCCAAATACTCAGGCTGACAGCTAGCCTAAATACTCAGGGTGACAGCTAGCCTAAATACTTAGGGAGACAGCTAGCCTAAATACTCAGGCTAACAGCTAGCCCAAATACTCAGGTAGAGAGCTAGCCTAAATACTCAGGGTGACAGCTAGCCCAAATACCCAGGGAGTCAGCTAGCCCAAATACTCAGGGTGACAGCAAGCCTAAATACTCAGGGTGACAGCTAGCGTAAATACTCAGGGGGACAGCTAGCCTAAATACTCAGGCTAACAGCTAGCCCAAATACTCAGGGAGACAGCTAGCCCAAATACTCAGGGTCACAGCAAGCCTAAATACTCAGGCTAACAGCTAGCCCAAATACTCAGGGTGACAGCTAGCCTAAATACTCAGGGTGACAGCTAGCCTAAATACTCAGGGAGACAGCTAGCCTAAAGACTCAGGGCGACAGCTAGCCCAAATACCCAGGGTGACAGCTTGCCTAAATACTCAGGGTGACAGCTAGCCTAAAGACTCAGGCTAACAGCTAGCCTAAATACTCAGGGTGACAGCTAGCCTAAATACTCAGGGGGACAGCTAGCCTAAATACTCAAGGGTGACAGCTAGCCCAAATACTTAGGGTGACAGCTAGCCTAAATACTCAGGGTGACAGCTAGCCCAAATACTCAGGGTGACAGCTAGCCTAAATACTCAGGGAGACAGCTAGCCTAAATACTCAGGGAGACAGCTAGCCTAAATACTCCGGCTAACAGCTAGCCCAAATACTCAGGGTGAGAGCAAGCCTAAATACTCAGGGAGACAGCTAGCCTAAATACTCAGGGAGACAGCTAGCCTAAATACTCAGGGCGACAGCTAGCCCAAATACCCAGGGTGACAGCTAGCCTAAATACTCAGGGTGACAGCTAGCCTAAATACTCAGGCTAACAGCTAGCCTAAATACTCAGGGGGACAGCTAGCCTAAATACTCAGGGGGACAGCTAGCCTAAATACTCAGGGTGACAGCTAGCCCAAATACTCAGGGTGACAGCTAGCCTAAATACTCAGGGTGACAGCTAGCCTAAAGACTCAGGGCGACAGCTAGCCCAAATACCCAGGGTGACAGCTTGCCTAAATACTCAGGGTGACAGCTAGCCTAAAGACTCAGGCTAACAGCTAGCCTAAATACTCAGGGGGACAGCTAGCCTAAACACTCAGGGTGACAGCTAGCCCAAATACTTAGGGTGACAGCTAGCCTAAATACTCAGGCTAACAGCTAGCCCAAATACTCAGGGTGACAGCTAGCCTAAATAATCAGGGTAACAGCTTGTCTAAATACTCAGGGAGACAGCTAGCCCAAGTACTCATGGCGACAACTAGCCCAAATACTCAGGGAGACAGCTAGCCTAAATACTCAGGGAGACAGCTAGCCTAAATACTCAGTTTGAAAGCTAGCCCAAATACTCAGGCTGACAGCTAGCCTAAACACTCAGGGGGACAGCTAGCCCAAATACTCTGGGTGACAGCTAGCCCAAATACTCAGGGTAACAGCTTGCCTAAATACTCAGGGAGACAGCTAGCCCAAATACTCAGGGCGACAACTAGCCCAAATACTCAGGGCGACCGCTAGCCTAAATACTCAGGGAGACAGCTATCCTAAATACTCAGGCTAACAGTTAGCCCAAATACTCAGGGTGACAGCTAGCCTAAATACTGAGGGAGACGGCTAGCCTAAATACTAAGGGAGACCTCAAGCCTAAATACTCAGGGAGACAGCTAGCCTAAATACTTAGGGAGACAGCTAGCCCAAATACTCAGGGTCACAGCTAGCCTAAATACTCAGGCTAACAGCTAGCCCAAATACTCAGGGCGACAGCTAGCCTTAATACTCAGGTTGACACTTACCCTAAATACTCAGGGAGACAGCTAGCCTTAATAATCAGGGAGACAGCTAGCCTAAATACTCAGGGAGGCAGCTAGCCTAAAGACTCAGGGCGACAGCTAGCCCAAATACCTGAGGGAGACAGCTATCCTAGTCTAAATACTCAGGGTGATAGCTAGGCTAAATACTTAGGGAGACAGCTAGCCTAAATACTCAGGCTAACAGCTAGCCCAAATACTCAGGTAGACAGCTAGCCTAAATACTCAGGGGGACAGCTAGCCTAAATACTCAGGGTGACAGCTAGCCCAAATACTCAGGGTGACAGCTAGCCTAAATACTCAGGGTGACAGCTAGCCTAAAGACTCAGGGCGACAGCTAGCCCAAATACCCAGGGTGACAGCTTGCCTAAATACTCAGGGTGACAGCTAGCCTAAAGACTCAGGCTAACAGCTATCCTAAATACTCAGGGGGACAGCTAGCGTAAATCCTCAGGCTAACAGCTAGCCCAAATACTCAGGGTGACAGCTAGCCTAAAAACTGAGGGAGATGGCTAGCCCAAATACTCAGGGAGTCAGCTAGCCCAAATACTCAGGGTGACAGCTAGCCTAAATACTCAGGGAGACAGCTAGCCTAAATACTCAGGGTGACAGCTAGCCCAAATACTCAGGGTGTCAGCTAGCCTAAATACTCAGTGTGAAAGCTAGCCTAAATACTCCGTTTGAAAGCTAGCCCAAATACTCAGGCTGACAGCTAGCCTAAACACTCAGGCTAACAGCTAGCCTAAATACTCAGGGTGACAGCTAGCCTAAATACTCAGGGGGACAGCTAGCCTAAATACTCAAGGGTGACAGCTAGCCCAAATACTTAGGGTGACAGCTAGCCTAAATACTCAGGGTGACAGCTAGCCCAAATACTCAGGGTGACAGCTAGCCTAAATACTCAGGGAGACAGCTAGCCTAAATACTCAGGGCGACAGCTAGCCCAAATACCCAGGGTGACAGCTAGCCTAAATACTCAGGGTGACAGCTAGCCTAAATACTCAGGCTAACAGCTAGCCTAAATACTCAGGGGGACAGCTAGCCTAAATACTCAGGGGGACAGCTAGCCTAAATACTCAGGGTGACAGCTAGCCCAAATACTCAGGGTGACAACTAGCCCAAATACTCAGGGTGTCAGCTAGCCTAAATACTCAGGGTGACAGCTAGCCCAAATACTTAGGGTGACAGCTAGCCTAAATACTCAGGGTGACAGCTAGCCTAAATACTCAGGGAGACAGCTAGCCTAAATACTCAGGGCGACAGCTAGCCCAAATACCCAGGGTGACAGCTAGCCTAAATACTCAGGGTGACAGCTAGCCTAAATACTCAGGCTAACAGCTAGCCTAAATACTCAGGGGGACAGCTAGCCTAAATACTCAGGGGGACAGCTAGCCTTAATACTCAGGGTGACAGCTAGCCCAAATACTCAGGATGACAGCTAGCCTAAATACTCAGGGTGACAGCTAGCCTAAAGACTCAGGGCGACAGCTAGCCCAAATACCCAGGGTGACAGCTTGCCTAAATACTCAGGGTGACAGCTAGCCTAAAGACTCAGGCTAACAGCTATCCTAAATACTCAGGGGGACAGCTAGCGTAAATACTCAGGGAGACAGCTAGCCCAAGTACTCATGGCGACAACTAGCCCAAATACTCAGGGAGACAGCTAGCCTAAATACTCAGGGAGACAGCTAGCCTAAATCCTCAGGCTAACAGCTAGCCCAAATACTCAGGGTGACAGCTAGCCTAAATACTGAGGGAGATGGCTAGCCCAAATACTCAGGGAGTCAGCTAGCCCAAATACTCAGGGTGACAGCTAGCCTAAATACTCAGGGTGACAGCTAGCCTAAATACTCAGGGTGACAGCTAGCCCAAATACTCAGGGTGTCAGCTAGCCTAAATACTCAGGGTGAAAGCTAGCCCAAATACTCAGGCTGACAGCTAGCCTAAACACTCAGGGGGAGAGCTAGCCCAAATACTCAGGGTGACAGCTAGCCCAAATACTCAGGGTAACAGCTTGCCTAAATACTCAGGGAGACAGCTAGCCCAAATACTCAGGGCGACAACTAGCCCAAATACTCAGGGTGACAGCTAGCCTAAATACTCAGGGAAACAGCTAGCCTAAATCCTCAGGCTAACAGCTAGCCCAAGTACTCATGGCGACAACTAGCCCAAATACTCAGGGAGACAGCTAGCCTAAATACTCAGGGAGACAGCTAGCCTAAATCCTCAGGCTAACAGCTAGCCCAAATACTCAGGGTGACAGCTAGCCTAAATACTGAGGGAGATGGCTAGCCCAAATACTCAGGGAGTCAGCTAGCCCAAATACTCAGGGTGACAGCTAGCCTAAATACTCAGGGAGACAGCTAGCCTAAATACTCAGGGTGACAGCTAGCCCAAATACTCAGGGTGTCAGCTAGCCTAAATACTCAGGGTGAAAGCTAGCCCAAATACTCAGGCTGACAGCTAGCCTAAACACTCAGGGGGAGAGCTAGCCCAAATACTCAGGGTGACAGCTAGCCCAAATACTCAGGGTAACAGCTTGCCTAAATACTCAGGGAGACAGCTAGCCCAAATACTCAGGGCGACAACTAGCCCAAATACTCAGGGTGACAGCTAGCCTAAATACTCAGGGAAACAGCTAGCCTAAATACTCAGGGTGACCGCTAGCCTAAATACTCAGGGAGACAGCTATCCTAAATACTCAGGCTAACAGTTAGCCCAAATACTCAGGGTGACAGCTAGCCTAAATACTGAGGGAGACGGCTAGCCTAAATACTAAGGGAGACCTCAAGCCTAAATACTCAGGGAGACAGCTAGCCTAAATACTTAGGGAGACAGCTAGCCCAAATACTCAGGGTCACAGCTAGCCTAAATACTCAGGCTAACAGCTAGCCCAAATACTCAGGGCGACAGCTAGCCTAAATACTCAGGGCGACAGCTAGCCTAAATACTCAGGGTGACACTTACCCTAAATACTCAGGGAGACAGCTAGCCTTAATAATCAGGGAGACAGCTAGCCTAAATACTCAGGGAGGCAGCTATCCTAAAGACTCAGGGCGACAGCTAGCCCAAATACCCAGGGTGACAGCTTGCCTAAATACTCAGGGTGACAGCTAGCCTAAAGACTCAGGCTAACAGCTAGCCTAAATACTCAGGGGGACAGCTAGCGTAAATACTCAGGGGGACAGCTAGCCTAAATACTCAGGGTGACAGCTAGCCCAAATACTTAGGGTGACAGCTAGCCTAAATACTCAGGGTGACAGCTAGCCCAAATACTCAGGGTGACAGCAAGCCTAAATACTCAGGGAGACAGCTAGCCTAAATACTCAGGCAGACATCTAGCCTAAATACTCAGGGTGACAGCTAGCCAAAATACCCAGGGTGACAGCTAGCCTAAATACTCAGTGTGACAGCTAGCCTAAATACTCAGGGTGACAGCTAGCCTAAATACTCAGGGTGACAACTAGCCCAAATACTCAATGAGACAGCTAGCCTAAATACTCAGTGTGACAGCTAGCCTAAATACTCAGGGTGACAGCTAGCCTAAATACTCAGGGTGACAGCTAGCCGAAATACTCAGGGAGACAGCAAGCCTAAATACTCAGGGTGACAGCTAGCCTAAATACCCAGGGAGTCCGCTAGCCTAAATACTCAGGGTGACAGCTAGCCTAAAGACTCAGGGTGACAGCTAGCCCAAATACTCAGGTTGACAGCTAGGCCAAATACTCAGGGAGTCAGCAAGCCCAAATACTCAGGGTGGCAGCTAGCCTAAATACTCAGGGAGACAGCTAGCCTAAATACTCAGGGTGACAGCTAGCCTAAAGACTCAGGGTGACAGCTAGCCCAAATACTCAGGGAGTCAGCTAGCCCAAATACTCAGGGTGACAGCTAGCCCAAATACTCAGGGTGTCAGCTAGCCTAAATACTCAGGGTGAGAGCTAGCCTAAATACTCAGTTTGACAGCTAGCCCAAATACTCAGGCTGACAGCTAGCCTAAACACTCAGGGGGACAGCTCAGCTAGCCTAAATACTCAGGGTGACAGCTAGCCCAAATACTCAGGGCGACAACTAGCCCAAATACTCAGGGTGTCAGCTAGCCTAAATACTCAGGGTGACAGCTATTCTAAATACTCAGTTTGACAGCTAGCCCAAATACTCAGGCTGACAGCTAGCCTAAACACTCAGGGGGACAGCTAGCCTAAATACTCAGGGTGACAGCTAGCCCAAATACTCAGGGCGACAACTAGCCCAAATACTCAGGGTGTCAGCTAGCCTAAATACTCAGGGTGACAGCTATTCTAAATACTCAGTTTGACAGCTAGCCCAAATACTCAGGCTGACAGCTAGTTTAAATACTCAGGGAGTCAGCTAGCCCAAATACTCAGGGTGACAGCTAGCCCAAATACTCAGGGTGTCAGCTAGCCTAAATACTCAGGGTGACAGCTAGCCTAAATACTCAGTTTGACAGCTAGCCCAAATACTCAGGCTGACAGCTAGCCTAAACACTCAGGGGGACAGCTAGCCTAAATACTCAGGGTGACAGCTAGCCCAAATACTCAGGGCGACAACTAGCCCAAATATTCAGGGTGTCAGCTAGCCTAAATACTCAGGGTGACAGCTATTCTAAATACTCAGTTTGACAGCTAGCCCAAATACTCAGGCTGACAGCTAGTTTAAATACTCAGGGTGACAGCTAGCCCAAATACTCAGGGCGACAACTAGCCCAAATACTCAGGGTGACAGCTAGGCCAAATACTCAGGGAGTCAGCAAGCCCAAATACTCAGGGTGGCAGCTAGCCTAAATACTCAGGGAGACAGCTAGCCTAAATACTCAGGGTGACAGCTAGCCTAAAGACTCAGGGTGACAGCTAGCCCAAATACTCAGGGAGTCAGCTAGCCCAAATACTCAGGGTGACAGCTAGCCCAAATACTCAGGGTGTCAGCTAGCCTAAATACTCAGGGTGACAGCTAGCCTAAATACTCAGTTTGACAGCTAGCCCAAATACTCAGGCTGACAGCTAGCCTAAACACTCAGGGGGACAGCTAGCCTAAATACTCAGGGTGACAGCTAGCCCAAATACTCAGGGCGACAACTAGCCCAAATACTCAGGGTGTCAGCTAGCCTAAATACTCAGGGTGACAGCTATTCTAAATACTCAGTTTGACAGCTAGCCCAAATACTCAGGCTGACAGCTAGCCTAAACACTCAGGGGGACAGCTAGCCTAAATACTCAGGGTGACAGCTAGCCCAAATACTCAGGGCGACAACTAGCCCAAATACTCAGGGTGTCAGCTAGCCTAAATACTCAGGGTGACAGCTATTCTAAATACTCAGGGTGTCAGCTAGCCTAAATACTCAGGGTGACAGCTAGCCTAAATACTCAGTTTGACAGCTAGCCCAAATACTCAGGCTGACAGCTAGCCTAAACACTCAGGGGGACAGCTAGCCTAAATACTCAGGGTGACAGCTAGCCCAAATACTCAGGGCGACAACTAGCCCAAATACTCAGGGTGTCAGCTAGCCTAAATACTCAGGGTGACAGCTATTCTAAATACTCAGTTTGACAGCTAGTTTAAATACTCAGGGTGACAGCTAGCCCAAATACTCAGGGCGACAACTAGCCCAAATACTCAGGGTGACAGCTAGCCTAAATACTCAGGGAAACAGCTAGCCTAAATACTCAGGATGACCGCTAGCCTAAATACTCAGGGTGACAGCTAGCCTAAATACTGAGGGAGATGGCTAGCCTAAATACTAAGGGAGACCTCAAGCCTAAATACTCAGGGAGACAGCTAGTCTAAATACTCAGGCTAACAGCTAGCCTAAATACTCAGGTAGACAGCTAGCCTAAATACTCAGGGTGACAGCTAGCCCAAATACCCAGGGAGTCAGCTAGCCCAAATACTCAGGGTGACAGCAAGCCTAAATACTCAGGGTGACAGCTAGCGTAAATACTCAGGGGGACAGCTAGCCTAAATACTCAGGGTGACAGCTAGCCCAAATACTCAGGGAGACAGCTAGCCCAAATACCCAGGGTGACAGCTTGCCTAAATACTCAGGGTGACAGCTAGCCTAAAGACTCAGGCTAACAGCTAGCCTAAATACTCAGGGGGACAGCTAGCGTAAATACTCAGGGGCACAGCTAGCCTAAATACTCAGGGTGACAGCTAGCCTAAAGACTCAGGCTAACAGCTAGCCTAAATACTCAGGGGGACAGCTAGCGTAAATACTCAGGGGCACAGCTAGCCTAAATACTCAGGGTGACAGCTAGCCCAAATACTTAGGGTGACAGCTAGCCTAAATACTCAGGGAGACAGCTAGCCTAAATACTCCGGCTAACAGCTAGCCCAAATACCCAGGGTGACAGCTAGCCTAAATACTCAGGGTGACAGCTAGCCTAAATACTCAGGCTAACAGCTAGCCTAAATACTCAGGGGGACAGCTAGCCTAAATACTCAGGGTGACAGCTAGCCCAAATACTCAGGGTGACAGCTAGCCTAAATACTCAAGGAGACAGCTATCCTAAATCCTCAGGCTAACAGCTAGCCCAAATACTCAGGGTGACAGCTAGCCTAAATACTGAGGGAGATGGCTAGCCTAAATACTCATGGAGACAGCTAGACCAAATACTCAGGGTGACAGCTACCCTAAATACTGAGGGAGATGGCTAGCCTAAATACTCAGGGTGACAGCTAGCCCAAATACCCAGGGTGACAGCTAGCCTAAATACTCAGGGAGACAGCTATCCTAAATCCTCAGGCTAACAGCTAGCCCAAATACTGAGGGAGATGGCTAGCCTAAATACTAAGGGAGACCTCAAGCCTAAATACTCAGGGAGACAGCTAGTCTAAATACTCAGGCTAACAGCTAGCCTAAATACTCAGGTAGACAGCTAGCCTAAATACTCAGGGTGACAGCTAGCCCAAATACCCAGGGAGTCAGCTAGCCCAAATACTCAGGGTGACAGCAAGCCTAAATACTCAGGGTGACAGCTAGCGTAAATACTCAGGGGGACAGCTAGCCTAAATACTCAGGGTGACAGCTAGCCCAAATACTCAGGGAGACAGCTAGCCCAAATACCCAGGGTGACAGCTTGCCTAAATACTCAGGGTGACAGCTAGCCTAAAGACTCAGGCTAACAGCTAGCCTAAATACTCAGGGGGACAGCTAGCGTAAATACTCAGGGGCACAGCTAGCCTAAATACTCAGGGTGACAGCTAGCCCAAATACTTAGGGTGACAGCTAGCCTAAATACTCAGGGAGACAGCTAGCCTAAATACTCCGGCTAACAGCTAGCCCAAATACTCAGGGTGACAGCTAGCCTAAATACTCAGGGAGACAGCTAGCCTAAATACTCAGGGAGACAGCTAGCCTAAATACTCAGGGCGACAGCTAGCCCAAATACCCAGGGTGACAGCTAGCCTAAATACTCAGGGTGACAGCTAGCCTAAATACTCAGGCTAACAGCTAGCCTAAATACTCAGGGGGACAGCTAGCCTAAATACTCAGGGTGACAGCTAGCCCAAATACTCAGGGTGACAGCTAGCCTAAATACTCAAGGAGACAGCTATCCTAAATCCTCAGGCTAACAGCTAGCCCAAATACTCAGGGTGACAGCTAGCCTAAATACTGAGGGAGATGGCTAGCCTAAATACTCATGGAGACAGCTAGCCCAAATACTCAGGGTGACAGCTACCCTAAATACTGAGGGAGATGGCTAGCCTAAATACTCAGGGTGACAGCTAGCCCAAATACCCAGGGTGACAGCTAGCCTAAACACTCAGGGGGACAGCTAGCCTAAATACTCAGGGTGACAGCTAGCCCAAATACTCAGGGCGACAACTAGCCCAAATACTCAGGGTGTCAGCTAGCCTAAATACTCAGGGTGACAGCTATTCTAAATACTCAGTTTGACAGCTAGCCCAAATACTCAGGCTGACAGCTAGTTTAAATACTCAGGGAGTCAGCTAGCCCAAATACTCAGGGTGACAGCTAGCCCAAATACTCAGGGTGTCAGCTAGCCTAAATACTCAGGGTGACAGCTAGCCTAAATACTCAGTTTGACAGCTAGCCCAAATACTCAGGCTGACAGCTAGCCTAAACACTCAGGGGGACAGCTAGCCTAAATACTCAGGGTGACAGCTAGCCCAAATACTCAGGGCGACAACTAGCCCAAATACTCAGGGTGTCAGCTAGCCTAAATACTCAGGGTGACAGCTATTCTAAATACTCAGTTTGACAGCTAGCCCAAATACTCAGGCTGACAGCTAGTTTAAATACTCAGGGTGACAGCTAGCCCAAATACTCAGGGCGACAACTAGCCCAAATACTCAGGGTGACAGCTAGCCTAAATACTCAGGGAAACAGCTAGCCTAAATACTCAGGGTGACCGCTAGCCTAAATACTCAGGGTGACAGCTAGCCTAAATACTGAGGGAGATGGCTAGCCTAAATACTAAGGGAGACCTCAAGCCTAAATACTCAGGGAGACAGCTAGTCTAAATACTCAGGCTAACAGCTAGCCTAAATACTCAGGTAGACAGCTAGCCTAAATACTCAGGGTGACAGCTAGCCCAAATACCCAGGGAGTCAGCTAGCCCAAATACTCAGGGTGACAGCAAGCCTAAATACTCAGGGTGACAGCTAGCGTAAATACTCAGGGGGACAGCTAGCCTAAATACTCAGGGTGACAGCTAGCCCAAATACTCAGGGAGACAGCTAGCCCAAATACCCAGGGTGACAGCTTGCCTAAATACTCAGGGTGACAGCTAGCCTAAAGACTCAGGCTAACAGCTAGCCTAAATACTCAGGGGGACAGCTAGCGTAAATACTCAGGGGCACAGCTAGCCTAAATACTCAGGGTGACAGCTAGCCCAAATACTTAGGGTGACAGCTAGCCTAAATACTCAGGGAGACAGCTAGCCTAAATACTCCGGCTAACAGCTAGCCCAAATACTCAGGGTGACAGCTAGCCTAAATACTCAGGGAGACAGCTAGCCTAAATACTCAGGGAGACAGCTAGCCTAAATACTCAGGGCGACAGCTAGCCCAAATACCCAGGGTGACAGCTAGCCTAAATACTCAGGGTGACAGCTAGCCTAAATACTCAGGCTAACAGCTAGCCTAAATACTCAGGGGGACAGCTAGCCTAAATACTCAGGGTGACAGCTAGCCCAAATACTCAGGGTGACAGCTAGCCCAAATACTCAGGGTGACAGCTAGCCTAAATACTCAGGGAGACAGCTATCCTAAATCCTCAGGCTAACAGCTAGCCCAAATACTCAGGGTGACAGCTAGCCTAAATACTGAGGGAGATGGCTAGCCTAAATACTCATGGAGACAGCTAGCCCAAATACTCAGGGAGTCAGCTAGCCCAAATACTCAGGGTGACAGCTAGCCCAAATACTCAGGGTGTCAGCTAGCCTAAATACTCAGGGTGACAGCTAGCCTAAATACTCAGTTTGACAGCTAGCCCAAATACTCAGGCTGACAGCTAGCCTAAACACTCAGGGGGACAGCTAGCCTAAATACTCAGGGTGACAGCTAGCCCAAATACTCAGGGCGACAACTAGCCCAAATACTCAGGGTGTCAGCTAGCCTAAATACTCAGGGTGACAGCTATTCTAAATACTCAGTTTGACAGCTAGCCCAAATACTCAGGCTGACAGCTAGCCTAAACACTCAGGGGGACAGCTAGCCTAAATACTCAGGGTGACAGCTAGCCCAAATACTCAGGGCGACAACTAGCCCAAATACTCAGGGTGTCAGCTAGCCTAAATACTCAGGGTGACAGCTATTCTAAATACTCAGTTTGACAGCTAGCCCAAATACTCAGGCTGACAGCTAGTTTAAATACTCAGGGAGTCAGCTAGCCCAAATACTCAGGGTGACAGCTAGCCCAAATACTCAGGGTGTCAGCTAGCCTAAATACTCAGGGTGACAGCTAGCCTAAATACTCAGTTTGACAGCTAGCCCAAATACTCAGGCTGACAGCTAGCCTAAACACTCAGGGGGACAGCTAGCCTAAATACTCAGGGTGACAGCTAGCCCAAATACTCAGGGCGACAACTAGCCCAAATACTCAGGGTGTCAGCTAGCCTAAATACTCAGGGTGACAGCTATTCTAAATACTCAGTTTGACAGCTAGCCCAAATACTCAGGCTGACAGCTAGTTTAAATACTCAGGGTGACAGCTAGCCCAAATACTCAGGGCGACAACTAGCCCAAATACTCAGGGTGACAGCTAGCCTAAATACTCAGGGAAACAGCTAGCCTAAATACTCAGGGTGACCGCTAGCCTAAATACTCAGGGTGACAGCTAGCCTAAATACTGAGGGAGATGGCTAGCCTAAATACTAAGGGAGACCTCAAGCCTAAATACTCAGGGAGACAGCTAGTCTAAATACTCAGGCTAACAGCTAGCCTAAATACTCAGGTAGACAGCTAGCCTAAATACTCAGGGTGACAGCTAGCCCAAATACCCAGGGAGTCAGCTAGCCCAAATACTCAGGGTGACAGCAAGCCTAAATACTCAGGGTGACAGCTAGCGTAAATACTCAGGGGGACAGCTAGCCTAAATACTCAGGGTGACAGCTAGCCCAAATACTCAGGGAGACAGCTAGCCCAAATACCCAGGGTGACAGCTTGCCTAAATACTCAGGGTGACAGCTAGCCTAAAGACTCAGGCTAACAGCTAGCCTAAATACTCAGGGGGACAGCTAGCGTAAATACTCAGGGGCACAGCTAGCCTAAATACTCAGGGAGACAGCTAGCCTAAATACTCAGGGCGACAGCTAGCCCAAATACCCAGGGTGACAGCTAGCCTAAATACTCAGGGTGACAGCTAGCCTAAATACTCAGGCTAACAGCTAGCCTAAATACTCAGGGGGACAGCTAGCCTAAATACTCAGGGTGACAGCTAGCCCAAATACTCAGGGTGACAGCTAGCCTAAATACTCAGGGAGACAGCTATCCTAAATCCTCAGGCTAACAGCTAGCCCAAATACTCAGGGTGACAGCTAGCCTAAATACTGAGGGAGATGGCTAGCCTAAATACTCATGGAGACAGCTAGCCCAAATACTCAGGGAGTCAGCTAGCCCAAATACTCAGGGTGACAGCTAGCCCAAATACTCAGAGTGTCAGCTAGCCTAAATACTCAGGGTGACAGCTAGCCTAAATACTCAGTTTGACAGCTAGCCCAAATACTCAGGCTGACAGCTAGCCTAAACACTCAGGGGGACAGCTAGCCTAAATACTCAGGGTGACAGCTAGCCCAAATACTCAGGGCGACAACTAGCCCAAATACTCAGGGTGTCAGCTAGCCTAAATACTCAGGGTGACAGCTATTCTAAATACTCAGTTTGACAGCTAGCCCAAATACTCAGGCTGACAGCTAGCCTAAACACTCAGGGGGACAGCTAGCGTAAATACTCAGGGGCACAGCTAGCCTAAATACTCAGGGGGACAGCTAGCCTAAATACTCAGGGTGACAGCTAGCCTAAATACTCAGGGAGACAGCTAGCCTAAATACTCAGGGCGACAGCTAGCCCAAATACCCAGGGTGACAGCTAGCCTAAATACTCAGGGTGACAGCTAGCCTAAATACTCAGGCTAACAGCTAGCCTAAATACTCAGGGGGACAGCTAGCCTAAATACTCAGGGTGACAGCTAGCCCAAATACTCAGGGTGACAGCTAGCCTAAATACTCAGGGAGACAGCTATCCTAAATCCTCAGGCTAACAGCTAGCCCAAATACTCAGGGTGACAGCTAGCCTAAATACTGAGGGAGATGGCTAGCCTAAATACTCATGGAGACAGCTAGCCCAAATACTCAGGGAGTCAGCTAGCCCAAATACTCAGGGTGACAGCTAGCCCAAATACTCAGGGTGTCAGCTAGCCTAAATACTCAGGGTGACAGCTAGCCTAAATACTCAGTTTGACAGCTAGCCCAAATACTCAGGCTGACAGCTAGCCTAAACACTCAGGGGGACAGCTAGCCTAAATACTCAGGGTGACAGCTAGCCCAAATACTCAGGGCGACAACTAGCCCAAATACTCAGGGTGTCAGCTAGCCTAAATACTCAGGGTGACAGCTATTCTAAATACTCAGTTTGACAGCTAGCCCAAATACTCAGGCTGACAGCTAGCCTAAACACTCAGGGGGACAGCTAGCCTAAATACTCAGGGTGACAGCTAGCCCAAATACTCAGGGCGACAACTAGCCCAAATACTCAGGGTGTCAGCTAGCCTAAATACTCAGGGTGACAGCTATTCTAAACACTCAGTTTGACAGCTAGCCCAAATACTCAGGCTGACAGCTAGTTTAAATACTCAGGGAGTCAGCTAGCCCAAATACTCAGGGTGACAGCTAGCCCAAATACTCAGGGTGTCAGCTAGCCTAAATACTCAGGGTGACAGCTAGCCTAAATACTCAGTTTGACAGCTAGCCCAAATACTCAGGCTGACAGCTAGCCTAAACACTCAGGGGGACAGCTAGCCTAAATACTCAGGGTGACAGCTAGCCCAAATACTCAGGGCGACAACTAGCCCAAATACTCAGGGTGTCAGCTAGCCTAAATACTCAGGGTGACAGCTATTCTAAATACTCAGTTTGACAGCTAGCCCATATACTCAGGCTGACAGCTAGTTTAAATACTCAGGGTGACAGCTAGCCCAAATACTCAGGGCGACAACTAGCCCAAATACTCAGGGTGACAGCTAGCCTAAATACTCAGGGAAACAGCTAGCCTAAATACTCAGGGTGACCGCTAGCCTAAATACTCAGGGTGACAGCTAGCCTAAATACTGAGGGAGATGGCTAGCCTAAATACTAAGGGAGACCTCAAGCCTAAATACTCAGGGAGACAGCTAGTCTAAATACTCAGGCTAACAGCTAGCCTAAATACTCAGGTAGACAGCTAGCCTAAATACTCAGGGTGACAGCTAGCCCAAATACCCAGGGAGTCAGCTAGCCCAAATACTCAGGGTGACAGCAAGCCTAAATACTCAGGGTGACAGCTAGCGTAAATACTCAGGGGGACAGCTAGCCTAAATACTCAGGGTGACAGCTAGCCCAAATACTCAGGGAGACAGCTAGCCCAAATACCCAGGGTGACAGCTTGCCTAAATACTCAGGGTGACAGCTAGCCTAAAGACTCAGGCTAACAGCTAGCCTAAATACTCAGGGGGACAGCTAGCGTAAATACTCAGGGGCACAGCTAGCCTAAATACTCAGGGGGACAGCTAGCCTAAATACTCAGGGTGACAGCTAGCCTAAATACTCAGGGAGACAGCTAGCCTAAATACTCAGGGCGACAGCTAGCCCAAATACCCAGGGTGACAGCTAGCCTAAATACTCAGGGTGACAGCTAGCCTAAATACTCAGGCTAACAGCTAGCCTAAATACTCAGGGGGACAGCTAGCCTAAATACTCAGGGTGACAGCTAGCCCAAATACTCAGGGTGACAGCTAGCCTAAATACTCAGGGAGACAGCTATCCTAAATCCTCAGGCTAACAGCTAGCCCAAATACTCAGGGTGACAGCTAGCCTAAATACTGAGGGAGATGGCTAGCCTAAATACTCATGGAGACAGCTAGCCCAAATACTCAGGGAGTCAGCTAGCCCAAATACTCAGGGTGACAGCTAGCCCAAATACTCAGAGTGTCAGCTAGCCTAAATACTCAGGGTGACAGCTAGCCTAAATACTCAGTTTGACAGCTAGCCCAAATACTCAGGCTGACAGCTAGCCTAAACACTCAGGGGGACAGCTAGCCTAAATACTCAGGGTGACAGCTAGCCCAAATACTCAGGGCGACAACTAGCCCAAATACTCAGGGTGTCAGCTAGCCTAAATACTCAGGGTGACAGCTATTCTAAATACTCAGTTTGACAGCTAGCCCAAATACTCAGGCTGACAGCTAGCCTAAACACTCAGGGGGACAGCTAGCGTAAATACTCAGGGGCACAGCTAGCCTAAATACTCAGGGGGACAGCTAGCCTAAATACTCAGGGTGACAGCTAGCCTAAATACTCAGGGAGACAGCTAGCCTAAATACTCAGGGCGACAGCTAGCCCAAATACCCAGGGTGACAGCTAGCCTAAATACTCAGGGTGACAGCTAGCCTAAATACTCAGGCTAACAGCTAGCCTAAATACTCAGGGGGACAGCTAGCCTAAATACTCAGGGTGACAGCTAGCCCAAATACTCAGGGTGACAGCTAGCCTAAATACTCAGGGAGACAGCTATCCTAAATCCTCAGGCTAACAGCTAGCCCAAATACTCAGGGTGACAGCTAGCCTAAATACTGAGGGAGATGGCTAGCCTAAATACTCATGGAGACAGCTAGCCCAAATACTCAGGGAGTCAGCTAGCCCAAATACTCAGGGTGACAGCTAGCCCAAATACTCAGGGTGTCAGCTAGCCTAAATACTCAGGGTGACAGCTAGCCTAAATACTCAGTTTGACAGCTAGCCCAAATACTCAGGCTGACAGCTAGCCTAAACACTCAGGGGGACAGCTAGCCTAAATACTCAGGGTGACAGCTAGCCCAAATACTCAGGGCGACAACTAGCCCAAATACTCAGGGTGTCAGCTAGCCTAAATACTCAGGGTGACAGCTATTCTAAATACTCAGTTTGACAGCTAGCCCAAATACTCAGGCTGACAGCTAGCCTAAACACTCAGGGGGACAGCTAGCCTAAATACTCAGGGTGACAGCTAGCCCAAATACTCAGGGCGACAACTAGCCCAAATACTCAGGGTGTCAGCTAGCCTAAATACTCAGGGTGACAGCTATTCTAAACACTCAGTTTGACAGCTAGCCCAAATACTCAGGCTGACAGCTAGTTTAAATACTCAGGGAGTCAGCTAGCCCAAATACTCAGGGTGACAGCTAGCCCAAATACTCAGGGTGTCAGCTAGCCTAAATACTCAGGGTGACAGCTAGCCTAAATACTCAGTTTGACAGCTAGCCCAAATACTCAGGCTGACAGCTAGCCTAAACACTCAGGGGGACAGCTAGCCTAAATACTCAGGGTGACAGCTAGCCCAAATACTCAGGGCGACAACTAGCCCAAATACTCAGGGTGTCAGCTAGCCTAAATACTCAGGGTGACAGCTATTCTAAATACTCAGTTTGACAGCTAGCCCATATACTCAGGCTGACAGCTAGTTTAAATACTCAGGGTGACAGCTAGCCCAAATACTCAGGGCGACAACTAGCCCAAATACTCAGGGTGACAGCTAGCCTAAATACTCAGGGAAACAGCTAGCCTAAATACTCAGGGTGACCGCTAGCCTAAATACTCAGGGTGACAGCTAGCCTAAATACTGAGGGAGATGGCTAGCCTAAATACTAAGGGAGACCTCAAGCCTAAATACTCAGGGAGACAGCTAGTCTAAATACTCAGGCTAACAGCTAGCCTAAATACTCAGGTAGACAGCTAGCCTAAATACTCAGGGTGACAGCTAGCCCAAATACCCAGGGAGTCAGCTAGCCCAAATACTCAGGGTGACAGCAAGCCTAAATACTCAGGGTGACAGCTAGCGTAAATACTCAGGGGGACAGCTAGCCTAAATACTCAGGGTGACAGCTAGCCCAAATACTCAGGGAGACAGCTAGCCCAAATACCCAGGGTGACAGCTTGCCTAAATACTCAGGGTGACAGCTAGCCTAAAGACTCAGGCTAACAGCTAGCCTAAATACTCAGGGGGACAGCTAGCGTAAATACTCAGGGGCACAGCTAGCCTAAATACTCAGGGTGACAGCTAGCCCAAATACTTAGGGTGACAGCTAGCCTAAATACTCAGGGAGACAGCTAGCCTAAATACTCCGGCTAACAGCTAGCCCAAATACTCAGGGTGACAGCTAGCCTAAATACTCAGGGAGACAGCTAGCCTAAATACTCAGGGAGACAGCTAGCCTAAATACTCAGGGCGACAGCTAGCCCAAATACCCAGGGTGACAGCTAGCCTAAATACTCAGGGTGACAGCTAGCCTAAATACTCAGGCTAACAGCTAGCCTAAATACTCAGGGGGACAGCTAGCCTAAATACTCAGGGTGACAGCTAGCCCAAATACTCAGGGTGACAGCTAGCCTAAATACTCAAGGAGACAGCTATCCTAAATCCTCAGGCTAACAGCTAGCCCAAATACTCAGGGTGACAGCTAGCCTAAATACTGAGGGAGATGGCTAGCCTAAATACTCATGGAGACAGCTAGCCCAAATACTCAGGGTGACAGCTACCCTAAATACTGAGGGAGATGGCTAGCCTAAATACTCAGGGTGACAGCTAGCCCAAATACCCAGGGTGACAGCTAGCCTAAATACTCAGGGAGACAGCTATCCTAAATCCTCAGGCTAACAGCTAGCCCAAATACTCAGGGTGACAGCTAGCCTAAATACTGAGGGAGATGGCTAGCCTAAATACTCATGGAGACAGCTAGCCCAAATACTCAGGCTGACAGCTAGCCTAAACACTCAGGGGGACAGCTAGCCTAAATACTCAGGGTGACAGCTAGCCCAAATACTCAGGGCGACAACTAGCCCAAATACTCAGGGTGTCAGCTAGCCTAAATACTCAGGGTGACAGCTATTCTAAATACTCAGTTTGACAGCTAGCCCAAATACTCAGGCTGACAGCTAGTTTAAATACTCAGGGAGTCAGCTAGCCCAAATACTCAGGGTGACAGCTAGCCCAAATACTCAGGGTGTCAGTTAGCCTAAATACTCAGGGTGACAGCTAGCCTAAATACTCAGTTTGACAGCTAGCCCAAATACTCAGGCTGACAGCTAGCCTAAACACTCAGGGGGACAGCTAGCCTAAATACTCAGGGTGACAGCTAGCCCAAATACTCAGGGTGACAGCTAGCCTAAATACTGAGGGAGATGGCTAGCCTAAATACTCATGGAGACAGCTAGCCCAAATACTCAGGGTGACAGCTACCCTAAATACTGAGGGAGATGGCTAGCCTAAATACTCAGGGTGACAGCTAGCCCAAATACCCAGGGTGACAGCTAGCCTAAATACTCAGGGAGACAGCTATCCTAAATCCTCAGGCTAACAGCTAGCCCAAATACTCAGGGTGACAGCTAGCCTAAATACTGAGGGAGATGGCTAGCCTAAATACTCATGGAGACAGCTAGCCCAAATACTCAGGCTGACAGCTAGCCTAAACACTCAGGGGGACAGCTAGCCTAAATACTCAGGGTGACAGCTAGCCCAAATACTCAGGGCGACAACTAGCCCAAATACTCAGGGTGTCAGCTAGCCTAAATACTCAGGGTGACAGCTATTCTAAATACTCAGTTTGACAGCTAGCCCAAATACTCAGGCTGACAGCTAGTTTAAATACTCAGGGAGTCAGCTAGCCCAAATACTCAGGGTGACAGCTAGCCCAAATACTCAGGGTGTCAGTTAGCCTAAATACTCAGGGTGACAGCTAGCCTAAATACTCAGTTTGACAGCTAGCCCAAATACTCAGGCTGACAGCCAGCCTAAACACTCAGGGGGACAGCTAGCCTAAATACTCAGGGTGACAGCTAGCCCAAATACTCAGGGCGACAACTAGCCCAAATACTCAGGGTGTCAGCTAGCCTAAATACTCAGGGTGACAGCTATTCTAAATACTCAGTTTGACAGCTAGCCCAAATACTCAGGCTGACAGCTAGTTTAAATACTCAGGGTGACAGCTAGCCCAAATACTCAGGGCGACAACTAGCCCAAATACTCAGGGTGACAGCTAGCCTAAATACTCAGGGAAACAGCTAGCCTAAATACTCAGGGTGACAGCTAGCCTAAATACTGAGGGAGATGGCTAGCCTAAATACTAAGGGAGACCTCAAGCCTAAATACTCAGGGAGACAGCTAGTCTAAATACTCAGGCTAACAGCTAGCCTAAATACTCAGGTAGACAGCTAGCCTAAATACTCAGGGTGACAGCTAGCCCAAATACCCAGGGAGTCAGCTAGCCCAAATACTCAGGGTGACAGCAAGCCTAAATACTCAGGGTGACAGCTAGCGTACATACTCAGGGGGACAGCTAGCCTAAATACTCAGGGTGACAGCTAGCCCAAATACTCAGGGAGACAGCTAGCCCAAATACCCAGGGTGACAGCTTGCCTAAATACTCAGGGTGACAGCTAGCCTAAAGACTCAGGCTAACAGCTAGCCTAAATACTCAGGGGGACAGCTAGCGTAAATACTCAGGGGCACAGCTAGCCTAAATACTCAGGGTGACAGCTAGCCCAAATACTTAGGGTGACAGCTAGCCTAAATACTCAGGGAGACAGCTAGCCTAAATACTCCGGCTAACAGCTAGCCCAAATACTCAGGGTGACAGCTAGCCTAAATACTCAGGGAGACAGCTAGCCTAAATACTCAGGGAGACAGCTAGCCTAAATACTCAGGGCGACAGCTAGCCCAAATACCCAGGGTGACAGCTAGCCTAAATACTCAGGGTGACAGCTAGCCTAAATACTCAGGCTAACAGCTAGCCTAAATACTCAGGGGGACAGCTAGCCTAAATACTCAGGGTGACAGCTAGCCCAAATACTCAGGGTGACAGCTAGCCTAAATACTCAGGGAGACAGCTATCCTAAATCCTCAGGCTAACAGCTAGCCCAAATACTCAGGGTGACAGCTAGCCTAAATACTGAGGGAGATGGCTAGCCTAAATACTCATGGAGACAGCTAGCCCAAATACTCAGGGTGACAGCTACCCTAAATACTGAGGGAGATGGCTAGCCTAAATACTCAGGGTGACAGCTAGCCCAAATACCCAGGGTGACAGCTAGCCTAAATACTCAGTGTGACAGCTAGCCTAAATACTCAGGGTGACTGTTAGCCTAAATACTCAGGGTGACAGCTAGCCTAAATACTCAGGGTGACAGCTAGCCTAAATACTCAGGGTGACAGCTAGCCCAAATACTCAGGGTGACAGCTAGCCTAAATACTCAGGGTGACAGCTAGCCCAAATACTCAGTGAGACAGCTAGCCTAAATACTCAGGGAGACAGCTAGCCTAAATACTCAGGGAGACAGCTAGCCTAAATAGTCAGGGAGACAGCTAGCCTAAATACTCAGGGTGACAGCTAGCCTAAATACTCAGGGTGACAGCTAGCCCAAATACTCAGTGAGACAGATAGCCTAAATACTCAGGGTGACAGCTAGCCCAAATACTCAGTTAGACAGATAGCCTAAATACTCAGGGAGACAGCTAGCCTAAATTCACTGGGAGACAGCTAGCCTAAATACTCAGCGAGAGAGCTAGCATAAATACTCAGGGAGACAGCTAGCCTAAATACACATTGAGACAGCTAGCCTAAATACTCAGGGAGACAGCTAGCCTAAATACTCAGCGAGACAGCTAGCCTAAATACACATTGAGATAGCTAGCCTAAATACTCAGGGAGACAGCTAGCCTAAATACTCAGCGAGACAGCTAGCCTAAATACTCAGGGAGACAGCTAGCCTAAATACACAGTGAGACAGCTAGCCTAAATACTCAGGGAGACAGCTAGCCTAAATACTCAGGGTGATAGCTAGCCTAAATACTCAGGGTGACAGCTAGCCTAAATACTCAGTGAGACAGCCAGCCTAAATACTCAGGGTGACAGCTAGCCTAAATACTCAGGGTGACAGCTAGCCTAAATACTCAGTGAGACAGCTAGCCTAAATACTCAGGGAGACCGCAAGCCTAAATACTCAGGGAGACAGCTAGTCTAAATACTCAGGGAGACAGCTAGCCTAAATACAGCTAGCCTAAATACTCAGGGTGACAGCTAGCCTAAATACTCAGGGTGACAGCTGGCCTAAATACTCAGGGTGACAGCCAGCCTAAATACTCAGGGTGACAGCTAGCCTAAATACTCAGGGAGACTTTACTTTAGTAGTTGCTAAGCACTATGACTTGACTAGGGGCATGCTGGGAATTTGTTTCAGGGTGCTACAGTGCCATTAACAGCATCTGTACGTTGTTAGCTAAAAGCTAAATTAGTGTGGAACTGGAATGTCATGTGATATGTATAGGCCTTTTACTGTGATCCACCATACCTGTATTCTAATTGGCTCCTTTATTAGAGCAAGAGCTTCTGGGTAGAAGATCAGTCCGGGCTGCCACGATGTAGCGTCTGGGGGTGCCACTATTCCCCCTCGCCTTAATATTTATTTTATATCCCCTTATGAACACAGAGTCTCATCCTTAAAGTTTACAGTTTAATGTACATTGTGTCAGGCCTACAACCCACAGCCTTACATTAGCTTTACAATAGCTGATGGATAAAACTACTGTATGGTTACAGACATATTCAACACTGTACCAATACGGACTCAGCTTCCGTATTACCAATGAACAAAACTTATTTTAGAACTGTATGTTAGTTGGTTAGTGTTAACTAAGACTGAAGCTAATGCTGCATACTGTCTTTACTGGGAAATGAATCTGTGAAGGACATTTTTCAGGTAATGACTGCCTGGTCTGTTTGATCACAGTGTGAGAAACTCTGTTATACACTATGCCTCCAGGATTTCTCTGTGACCCCCCCTATAATAGTACCTGTCCCTCTCAAAGTTTAGTCTGTGACCCCTTATTAAATAAGGGTCTCTCTCTTCCTGTTCTTCTCTCTCTTTCCCTCTCTCCCTTTCCCATTCTTCCTCTCTTTCTAGTGTTTCTGGGCTATTCTGTCTCTCCCAGGCCCCTCAGCCAGGCTTGGCTCCCCTGGTATCTCCCTCACCGACGACCCGGGGCTTAGCCTAAATTCTCAGACTATTAAAAGCTGTGAAATGCAAATAATGAAACATCTCATTACCTCTGTCGGAGAATCAGATGGAGGGATGAGGTGAGGGAGGGGAAGAGGAGGGAGGGGAAGGAGAACAGATAAAGGGATGGAGGGAGGAAGGGAGTGAGGGAGGTTTGGGAACAGGGAGGAAGGGTCATAGGTAGGGGGAGACAGGGGAGTGAAGGGTGGGGAGGTGAGGGAGGTTTGGGAACAGGGAGGAAGGGTCATAGGAAGGGGGAGACAGGGGAGTGAAGGGTGGGGAGGTGAGGGAGGTTTGGGAACAGGGAGGAAGGGTCATAGGAAGGGGGAGACAGGGGAGTGAAGGGTGGGGAGGTGAGGGAGGTTTGGGAACAGGGAGGAAGGGTCATAGGAAGGGGGAGACATGGGAGTGAAGGGTGGGGAGGTGAGGGAGGTTTGGGAACAGGGAGGAAGGGTCGTAGGAAGGGGGAGACAGGGGAGTGAAGGGTGGGGAGGTGAGGAATAGTTAACTAAACAGTGAGTCTATTGTTTGAGAAGAGTTGACATTAGGGAGAGTAAAGCCGGGATTGGCCACTTGAACAAACAGAGGCGGGGTGACTTGTATCCACGAGCTGTCAATCAGATGTCAAGAGGCTTGTCTCAGGGATTACCTCACCAATTCTATGTGGGTTTTAGAGAGCGAAGGTCACATAGAAATATCCTCAAAAATGTATCAACTCTAGAGTTTTTGCATAATATTAACCTACATTTCAGGACAATTAAATAAGATACCAAATGTACATAAAATACAAGCTTTCTTGAACCAAAAAAATAAATACAGTTTTTAAAATTTCCCCTTAAAATCCTGGCTGAAACTGGTCCTCTGTGGGCCTTTCCAATGTACAGTAACTGTCACAGTTTATACCTGGTGCTAACATTCGTCCATTATCCTCATCTTGTCCACATTCTGACTGTGCCCACATGTTTTTGACAGGCAATTATGAAACAGTGATCTGACTGTGATCAGAGGTAGTCAGGTATGCACTGTGTCTGGATATCTTAGTTTGTTTCGGATCTGAACAGTGAAGCCCTTAAATTATCCTTATCTTGCCTTTTACAATCATTGACAGGTGGCACTATCGACTTACAGTATGACATCAATATGTGTCTTAAAATAAATATTGTTTCGAAAGAATATCTGTCAAATAATTTGCTTTAAGGGCGGTACCAGGAACTCTGGTCAGAATCGGAGACACTGGATGGATAAGAGACACATTTTCATTCCATATGTAGATGCATATCTGAAAATGTGGGAACAATCGGAATGTGGACAAGATCAGAACAAAGGATGCATGTTAGCACCAGGTATAAACTAGGCAAAACATGTGGTGTATTAACAATAGCCTCAAGTAAAACATATATAGTCCTATAGTGTGTGTGTTCGTGAGGCTGATTGCATGTGTGAGTCACTGTGGCCAGTCAGTCTTTGGCACCAAGGTGAGTGTGTCTGCGTGTGCGTGTGCGTGTGTGTGTGAGAGAGAGAGAGAGAGAGAGAGAGAGAGAGAGAGAGAGAGAGAGAGAGAGAGAGAGAGAGAGAGGTTGGTTAGTGGTTAGCATGACTGTCACTTGGCCCTATAGCAAACAGAGGCATCTTTTACAAATCCACAGTGGGCTGGGGCTAACAATGAGCTCACGCAACAAGTACAACAGACACACCCTCCTTCCCTCCTCCCCAAATATGAATACTGATTACCCACCCACTCCGCCCTCCTAACTAACCCAATTTACAAACAAACACACACAAGCATAAACAAACTCATATCGTTACCCTACAACAGACAAACGTACTAAACAAGCTTATATACCACGACAACTTGTAAAACTTCACAAAGGGCCAAAAATAACAGCAGATGACTGCCTTCCATTTGAGATAAATGTGGGTGGATCATTAAGGAACAAATATATTGTGTATTAATATCAATAAGTGTCTGAGACAAAGTCCAAAGAAAGTGTTCTAATGAAGATCAATGGTTGTGACTAGGGATGCACGATATATCGGTGAACATATCGGAATCGGACAATATTAGCTAAAAATGCCAACATCGTTATCGGCCCGATGTCTAGTTTAACGCCAATATTAAAAACTGATGTCAAAGCTGACATGCATACCTACATAACATGATGAACATTTTGTGCTACACTTGCAACACAGCATTCCTAACCTAGCCCACAATTTCTGCTGTTTGGATCGAGCAGTCAACAACTCAAGCAGTCATTTGAAAGAGTAAGAACATTTCAGAGAAAGGCGAAATCCATTAAAGCCGAGATAATGGAATTCATCCCCTTGACAATCAACCGTTCTCTGTCGTGGGTGATGTTGGCTTTCGCCGACTGGTCGAGCACCGGTACACACTACTAGGTGTGCTGTTTATCAGATGTTGCCCTAACGGAGATACACAGTAGTGGCATCACTGCTGTTAGCTTCATGACATACATACTATGGAACGCCGTTTGGATCTTTGCGTGTCAAAAAATACACAGTAGCACTGTCAAAGCTGTACAAAAAAGTCTGCAAACAAGCAAACACCGGCCACGAACGATGAGTTTACAATACCGCGTTTTTAATAACGCATTATTTGTTTGACCGCAACTTCTGGGGTAGCTAGCTTTATCTTGGTACCTAGCTAGCACCAATACAACCAGCCTGAAAACATGGACCAGTAGAAACGGCTGTCATTTTCATTATTCTTAGCAAAGATTTAGGAATCCTGTAAGTATTAGCTAGGTTGCCACTTGTTGTTTACCTATTGAAATTTATCTTCAGTTCATGAAAATAAATAACTAGCCACCTGTAACGGTTTTCTTTATGTGATGGAGAGTCGGACCAAAATGCAGCGTGTAGATTGCGATCCATGTTTTAATGAACAAACGTAAAACACGAATCAATACAAACACTACAAAATAAAGAACGTGAATAAACGTAACGAAAACCTAAACAGCCTATCTGGTGAAAACACATAGACAGGAACAATCACCCACAAACACACAGTGAACCCCAGGCTACCTAAATATGGTTCCCAATCAGAGACAATGATGAACACCTGCCTCTGACTGAGAACCATATCAGGCTGAACATAGAAATAGACAAACAAGACATGAAACATAGAATGCCCACTCAGATCACACCCTGACCAATCAAAACATAGAAAATACAAAGTAAACTATGGTCAGGGCGTGACAGTACCCCCCCCCCCAAGGTGCGGACTCCGGCCGCAAAACCTGAACCTATAGGGGAGGGTCTGGGTGGGCATCTGTCCGCGGTGGCGGCTCTGGCGCTGGACGTGGACCCCACTCCATGACAGTTTTAATCCCCCTCCTAAACGTCCCTAAATAGGTTACCCACCACAATGATAACATGGGACAGAGGGACAGCTCGGGACAGAGGTAACTCGGGACAGATGGGTAGCTCAGCCCTGAGAGGAAGCTCAGCACTGAGAAGAAGCTCAGCACTGAGAAGAAGCTCAGGCAGGTGGTTAGATCCGGCAGATCCTGGCTGGCTGGCGGTTCTGGAAGATCCTGGCTGACTGGCAGATCTGGGAGAATCTGGACGACTGGCAGATCTGGGAGAATCTGGACGACTGGCAGATCTGGGAGAATCTGGACGACTGGCAGATCTGGGAGAATCTGGACGACTGGCAGATCTGGGAGAATCTGGACGACTGGCAGATCTGGGAGAATCTGGACGACTGGCAGATCTGGGAGAATCTGGACGACTGGCAGATCTGGGAGAATCTGGTCGACTGGCAGATCTGGAAGAGTCTGGTCGACTGGCAGATCTGGAAGAGTCTGGTCGACTGGCAGATCTGGAAGAGTCTGGTCGACTGGCAGATCTGGAAGAGTCTGGTCGACTGGCAGATCTGGAAGAGTCTGGTCGACTGGCAGATCTGGAAGAGTCTGGTCGACTGGCAGATCTGGAAGAGTCTGGTCGACTGGCAGATCTGGAAGAGTCTGGTCGACTGGCAGATCTGGAAGAGTCTGGACGACGGGCAGATCTGGAAGAGTCTGGTCGACTGGCAGATCTGGAAGAGTCTGGTCGACTGGCAGATCTGGAAGAGTCTGGACGACTGGCAGATCTGGAAGAGACTGGTCGACACAGACTGGCTGCTCTGGCTGCTCCATGCTGACTGACAGCTCTGGCTGCTCCATGCTGGCAGACTGCTCTGGCTGCTCCATGATGACTGGTAGCTCTGGCTGCTCCATGCTGACTGGCTGCTCCATGCTGACTGGCAGCTCTGGCTGCTCCATGCTGACTGGCTGCTCTGGCTGCTCCATGCTGACTGGCTGCTCCATGCTGACTGGCTGCTCCATGCTGACTGGCGGCCCTGGCTGCTCCATGCTGACTGGCGGCCCTGACTGCTCCATGCTGACTGGCGGCCCTGGCTGCTCCATGCTGACTGGCGGCCCTGGCTGCTCCATGCTAACTGGCAGCTCTGGCGGCTCCTTGCAGACTGGCAGCTCTGGCGGCTCCTTGCAGACTGGCAGCTTTGGCGGCATCCTGCAGACTGGCAGCTCTGGCGGCTCCTTGCAGACTGGCAGCTCCATGCAGACTGGCAGCTCTATGCAGACTGGCAGCTCCTTGCAGACTGGCAGCTCCTTGCTAACTGGCAGCTCTAAGCTAACTGGCAGCTCTATGCTAACTGGCAGCTCTATGCTAACTGGCAGCTCTATGCTAACTGGCAGCTCTATGCTAACTGGCAGTTCTGAACAGGCGGGAGACTCCGGCAGCGCTGTAGAGAAGGCAGGCTCTAACAGCGCTAAACAGGCAGGAGACTCCGACAGCGCTGAAGAGAAGGGAGGCTCTGGCAGCGCTGGACAGGCGAGGCGCACTGTAGGCCTGATGCGTGGTGCTGGCACTGGTGGTACTGGGCCGAGGACACGCACAGGAAGCCTGGTGCGGGGAGCTGCTACCGGAGGGCTGGGGTGTGGAGGTGGTACTGGAAAAACCGGACCGTGTAGGCGCACTGGAGCTCTTGAGCACCGAGCCTGCCCAACCTTACCTGGTTGAATGCTCACGGTCGCCCTGCCAGTGCGGCGAGGTGGAATAGCCCGCACTGGACTATGCAGGCGAACCGGAGAAACCGAGCGCAAGGCTGGTGCCATGTAAACCGGCCCAAGGAGACGCACTGGGGACCAGCTGCGTAGAGCCGGCTTCATGGCATTAGGCTCGACGCTCAATCTAGCCCGGCAGACACGCGGAGCTGGAATATACCGCACCGGGCTATGCACCCGCACTGGAGACACCGTGCGCACCACTGCATAACACGGTGCCTGTCCGGTCTCTCTAGCCCCCCGGTAAGCACAGGGAGTCTGCCCAGGTCTCCTACCTGGCGTAGCCATACTCCCTGTTAGCCCCCCCCCAAGAAATTTTTGGGGCTGCCTCTCAGGCTTCCATCCGCTACGTCGTGCTGCCTCCTCATATCTGCGCCTCTCAGCTTTCGCCGCCTCCAGTTCCTCCTTGGGGCGGCGATATTCTCCAGGCTGAGCCCAGGGTCCTTTACCGTCCAGTTCTTCCTCCCATGTCCATTTCTCCAGGTGGTGCAGCCTCTCCCACTGCAGCTGCTCCTGCTGCTTCTTCTCCTGCTGCACCTTTGGGCGGCTACACTCCCCTGGTTTAGCCCAGGGTCCTCTCCCGTCGAGGATTTCCTCCCATGTCCAGAAGTCCTTATTGCGCGTCTCCTCGCGCTGCTCCTGCCTGTTGACACGCTGCTTGGTCCTTTTGTGGTGGGTGATTCTGTAACGGTTTTCTTTATGTGATGGAGAGTCGGACCAAAATGCAGCGTGTAGATTGCGATCCATGTTTTAATGAACAAACGTAAAACACGAATCAATACAAACACTACAAAATAAAGAACGTGAATAAACGTAACGAAAACCTAAACAGCCTATCTGGTGAAAACACATAGACAGGAACAATCACCCACAAACACACAGTGAACCCCAGGCTACCTAAATATGGTTCCCAATCAGAGACAATGATGAACACCTGCCTCTGACTGAGAACCATATCAGGCTGAACATAGAAATAGACAAACAAGACATGAAACATAGAATGCCCACTCAGATCACACCCTGACCAATCAAAACATAGAAAATACAAAGTAAACTATGGTCAGGGCGTGACACCACCTACTTAACCCTGTTGCCCAAAGCTAATGTTATAAGCAGCCAGCTAGCTTCATCTGGCTAGTGAGGCTTGACTGGACCGGGTTATATGTTGTGAAGCTAGCCAGAATAAGGATTAGGCACAATAATGGAATTTGCGGTTTGCCTTCAAAATAAAAGTATGTCATTGTCAGTGACACAAATAAATACAAATAGTAGAATTATGCCATACTTTTATTTTGAAGACTAACCGCAAAGTCCACTATTGTGGCTAATCCTTATTGTGGCTCGCTTGACATAGATGGATCCGACCACCATTAATCAAATAAGGACTGTATTATAAATTAGGGTTATTTTAGATGATGACACCTAGTTATATAGTTAGATAGACCCAGATGGTGTTCCATAGAAATCCTGGTTGAGAATGAAACGACTGAACAAATGAACACTGAAACAGCACAGCAAGTAAGTGAAAGAAATAGGTTTTGATTATGTTTTACTGGTAATGGGGACATGCGTAAATGCCAACAAAATAATGTTTTGGTCAGTGTGTGTGTGTGTGTGTGTGTGTGTGTGACCTTTATTGAAGTAGGCAAGTCAGTTAAGAACAAATTCTTATTTACAATGACGGCCCGGACGACGCTGGGACAATTGTACGCAGCCTATGGGACTCCCAATCACGGCTGGATGTGATACAGCCTGTATTCGAACCAGGAACCGTAGTGACACCACTTGCACTGAGATGCAGTGCCTTAGACCGCTGCGTCAATGTGTGTGTGTTAACTATTTAGCTGTACTAGAATGCTTAAAAGGCTGCTAAAATATTTCAGGATCGTTTTTTTTTTTTTGGCAAGGAAAATATTGGATATCGGTATTGGCAAAAAATGTAATATCGGTGCATCACTAGTTATGACAGAGTCCTGGTTTATTAACCTGATCAAACAGCACACACACCACTGATCTAAGTAGCCAAGTTTTCTGCACCTCTTTGAGAGATAGAAAAAAACAGAAGATAAAGAAGAATCTAGAAAAGAGGAACAGCTAAATATAGTCTCACACACTTTGGAATCACAAGAGAGAGACAGGGGAGAGAGGGGTAAGGAGGGAGAGACAATGACAACAAGAGAGATGGAAAGAAGGAGAATGAGAGAGAGAGACAGGGGAGAGAGGGGTAAGGAGGGAGAGACAATGACAACAAGAGATGGAAAGAAGGAGAATGAGAGAGAGACAGGGGAGAGAGGGGTAAGGAGGGAGAGACAATGACAACAAGAGAGATGGAAAGAAGGAGAATGAGAGAGAGAGACAGGGGAGAGAGGGGTAAGGAGGGAGAGACAATGACAACAAGAGATGGAAAGAAGGAGAATGAGAGAGAGACAGGGGGAGAGGGGTAAGGAGGGAGAGACAATGACAACAAAAGATGGAAAGAAGGAGAATGAGAGAGAGACAGGGGAGAGAGGGGTAAGGAGGGAGAGACAATGACAATAAGAGAGATGGAAAGAAGGAGAATGAGAGAGAGACAGCGGAGAGAGGGGTAAGGAGGGGGAGACAATGACAACAAGAGATGGAAAGAAGGAGAATGAGAGAGAGACAGGGGAGAGAGGGGTAAGGAGGGAGAGACAATGACAACAAGAGAGATGGAAAGAAGGAGAATGAGAGAGAGAGAGGGGAGAGAGGGGTAAGGAGGGGGAGAGTGAGAGAGAAAGTGAGGGAGCGAGAGCTTAATTGCTGAGACACTTTACACAGTGTTATCACGGCGATCGATTGCCATCTTCAATTGGTTTCTTATTCAGAAGAATCTCAGTGCAAAGCTAGAGTTGACTGCTCGACGAGAACACATTGAGACTCCAGAGTTTTTCTATGGAACTCTATGGCTTATAGCATAGAATACTGAGTATAATTCACACATATATTACTGTATCATGTGTTACATTACATTGCAACAATTAACATAATATGCAATGATAATTGTGCATTAATGCTTTCAAATCCTTTCATCGTCATCAAATTCATCCAATTCTACGAAGCACCAAGTTTACATATCTTCAACATTGTGTGTTATTGTAACCTAAAAAGAGAATAGTTCAAGAAAGTTTTGCTCTTTTTGTAATACATTTGAGTCGAAAAATATTAGAATATGTATGTTTTTGTTTCAGACGGCACAGAGGGTTTTGTGGCCAGGGGCCAGCATGTCCAATGTGATTGATGAGTATCTAACAGACAACCACGTCACCTGTCTCTCCTCTCCTGTCATCTCTCCTTTTCCTCTTCTCTCCTCTCTTTCCATCGTTTCTCTCAGCGTGTGTTTACTGAACACTTTGACGTCTCATTGTTACTCACTGACTGACGTGAACGGGTGCCATAGCTTTGGGTATTCCAATAGGATACACCTTTGAAGAACCACTTTGGATTCCAGGTAGAACCCTTCTCCAGAGAGAGATAGAGAAGGAGAGTAATAAAGAGAGAGAGAGAGAGTTGCGTTCAGATGTGCCATTCACTAAGACAAAAGACCTAGTGTGCAGATCCTGTGGTCATGAGCTGCCCGTCGCTAAGGACAACACAGATCCTGCGGTCATGAGCTGCCCGTCGCTAAGGACAACACAGATCCTGTGGTCATGAGCTGCCTGTCGCTAAGGACAACATCCACCTGGGAAACCTACTTTAAAAGTCCTACATTCCCACATTGTGATGCAGTGGCATCAGGATCAGGCGTCTGTCCAGCACACCACCCAGCTAACCAGCCAGCCCACACCCCCAGGGACACCACACCCCCAACACCACCATGTACAGAGGCTGAGCTTGAGGGGATAAAGGGATGAGAGAAGGGGTGAAATAGAAAGAAAAAAACAGAACAACAAGAGAAGTGAAAAAAAGAGGCAGAACGATAACAAAAGGTGGGAAAACAGGATATATGGAAGAGAATAGAACTGAGTGAATATCACTAAATCACTTCATTCATACAGCTCCTGTAGAACAAAACCCTCCTAACAAACCCATCATTCATACAGCTCCAGTAGAACAAAACCCTCCTAACAAACACTTCATTCATACATCTCCAGTAGAACAAAACCCTCCTAACAAAGACTTCATTCATACAGCTACAGCAGAACAAAACCCTCCTAACAAACACTTCATTCATAAAGCTCCAGTAAAACAAAACCCTCCTAACAAACACTTCATTCATACATCTCCAGTAGAACAAAACCCTCCTAACAAACACTTCATTCATAAAGCTCCAGTAAAACAAAACCCTCCTAACAAACACTTCATTCATACATCTCCAGTAGAACAAAACCCTCCTAACAAACACTTCATTCATACAGCTCCAGTAGAACAAACCCTCCTAACAAACACTTCATTCATACAGCTCCAGTTGAACAAAACCATCCTAACAAACACTTCATTCATACATCTCCTGTAGAACAAAACCCTCCTAACAAACACTTCATTCATTCAGCTCCAGTAGAACAAAACCCTCCTAACAAACACTTCATTCATACAGCTCCAGTAGAACAAAACCCTCCTAACAAACACTTAATTCATACAGCTCCAGTAGAACAAAACCCTCCGAACAAACACTTCATTCATACAGCTCCAGTAGAACAAAACACTCCTTACAAACACTTAATTCATACAGCTCCAGTAGAACAAAACCCTCCTAACAAACACTTCATTCATACAGCTCCAGTAGAACAAAACCCTCCTAACAAACACTTCATTCATACAGCTCCAGTAGAACAAAACCCTCCCAAGAAACACGTCATTCATACAGCTCCAGTTGAACAAAACTCTCATAGCAAACACTTCATTCATTCAGCTCCAGTAGAACAAAACCATCCTAACAAACACTTCATTCATTCAGCTCCAGTAGAACAAAACCCTCCTAACAAACACTTCATTCATACAGCTCCAGTAGAACAAAACCCTCCGAACAAACACTTCATTCATTCAGCTCCAGTAGAACAAAACTATCCTAAGAAACACTTCATTCATACAGCTCCAGTAGAACAAAACTCTCTTAACAAACACTTCATTCATACAGCTCCAGTAGAACAAAACCCTCCTGACAAACACTTCATTCATACAGCTCCAGTAGAACAAAAAAAACTAACTAACACTTCATTCATACAGCTCCAGTAGAACAAAACCATCCTAACAAACACTTCATTCATACAGCTCCAGTAGAACAAAACATTCCTAACAAACACTTCATTCATACAGCTCCAGTAGAACAAAACCCTCCTAACAAACTTCATTCATACAGCTCCAGTAGAACAAAACCCTCCGAACAAACACTTAATTCATACAGCTCCAGTAGAACAAAACCCTCCTAATAAACACTTCATTCATACAGCTCCAGTTGAACAAAACCCTCATAACAAACACTTCATTCATTCAGCTCCAGTAGAACAAAACCCTCCTAACAAACACTTCATTCATACAGCTCCAGTAGAACAAAACCCTCCGAACAAACACTTCATTCATACAGCTCCAGTTGAACAAAACCCTCATAACAAACACTTCATTCATACAGCTCCAGTAGAACAAAACCCTCCTAACAAACACTTCATTCATACAGCTCCAGTAGAACAAAACTCTCCTAACAAACACTTCATTCATACAGCTCCAGTTGAACAAAACCCTCATAACAAACACTTCATTCATACAGCTCCAGTAGAACAAAACCCTCCTAACAAACACTTCATTCATACAGCTCCAGTAGAACAAAACCCTCCTAACAAACACTTCATTCATACAGCTCCAGTAGAAAAAATCCTCCTAACAAACACTTCATTCATACAGCTCCAGTAGAACAAAACCCTCCTAACAAACACTTCATTCATACAGCTCCAGTAGAACAAAACTATCCCATGAAACACTTCATTCATACAGCTCCAGTAGAACAAAACTCTCCTAACAAACACTTCATTCATACAGCTCCAGTAGAACAAAACCCTCCTAACAAACACTTCATTCATACAGCCCCAGTAGAACAAAACCCCCTAACAAACACTTCATTCATACAGCTCCAGTAGAACAAAACCCTCCTAACAAACACTTCATTCATACAGCTCCAGTAGAACAAAACCCTCCTAACAAACACTTCATTCATTCAGCTCCAGTAGAACAAAACCCTCCTAACAAACACTTCATTCATACAGCTCCAGTAGAATAAAACCCTCCTAAGAAACACTTCATTCATACACCTCCAGTTGAACAAAACCCTCATAACAAACACTTCATTCATTCAGCTCCAGTAGAACAAAATCCTCCTAACAAACACTTCATTCATACAGCTCCAGTAGAACAAAACCCTCCTAACAAACACTTCATTCATACAGCTCCAGTAGAACAAAACCCTCCTAACAAACACTTCATTCATACAGCTCCAGTAGAACAAAACCCTCCTAACAAACACTTCATTCATACAGCTCCAGTAGAACAAAACCCTCCTAACAAACACTTCATTCATACAGCTCCAGTAGAACAAAACCCTCCTAACAAACCCTTCATTCATACAGCTCCAGTAGAACAAAACCCTCCTAACAAACCCTTCATTCATACAGCTCCAGTAGAACAAAACCCTCCTAACAAACACTTCATTCATACAGCTCCAGTAGAACAAACCCTCCTAACAAACACTTCACACCCCTTCTCTCATCCCTCGATCCCCTCAAGCTCAGCCTCTGTACATGGTGGTGTTGGGGGTGTGGTGCCTAACAAACACTTCATTCATACAGCTCCAGTAGAACAAAACCCTCCTAACAAACACTTCCGTATGTGTGCTACTGAGCAGAAGACCAGGAGTCACCACTAGAAAGAGGATATGGACACTACTCACTTCTGTTATAGGTGCGCGGCACTTGGATCCGTCCCCAAGTGAGAGATGGGGGGGGGGGGGGGGGGGGGGTAATGTAGATGAGGCATGTTTAGAAAATAAAGAAATGTATTTCTGTCAGATTTGTTTCCACCTTGTCTAAAGTGCCATGTCTCAAGGCAGGTGAGGGAGAAGTTTGGCTTTTTGACAGAGGGGTTGTATGACTGTGTCCGACGGACTGGGCTGAGAGGGGAGGATAGTGCTGGCTCTCTTTTAATGGCGGTAAAAATCGGAAAGGGAGCGAGGGTAAAAATGAAAAACGGAGTAGGGGAAGCCACAGGAGGCACCTGGCCCACTTACAGTAATGGAGGAGGTGGAGGAGAAGAGGAGAGGGGACGAGATAGGGGGAGGGATGGAGGAATTGAGGAGGAGAGGAGCGGAAACTGAAGAGGAGGAGGTGGGGCTGCAGGGGATGCGGGGGAGGACTGAACAGAGGGAAGTATAAAGGAGGAGGACAGGAAGAAGTGGAGAGGGTGGGATGGAAGAGGAGGAGATGCAGAGAGGAGGTGGAGAGGTGCTTGGGTGGGTAGTCTTAGCTTGTCAATGAACACCCAAATCACACAAATATGAATATCTAATACATCAATGTTGTTTCAATCTGCTTCCCACTGAGTAGCGTGTCCATCTAACTAATATTCACTAATACAACCCTGCCATCTATCCATCCATGAATATTCCATAATTAACCCATCCAATGTTGTTTCAATCTGCTTCCCACTGAGTAGCGTGTCCATTTAACTAATATTCACTAATACAACCCTTCCATCTATCCATCCATGAATATCCCATAATTAACCCATCCAATGTTGTTTCAATCTGCTTCCCACTGAGTAGCGTGTCCATCTAACTAATATTTCACTAATACCACCCTGCCATCTATCCATCCATGAATATTTCATATCCTGATGGCACTTTTAAATGTACCACTAATTAACAAAACCAAGTTGATCTGGCATAATTCAAATCAGGCCAATTAAAAAAGTGTCTCTGTCTACGGTACGTGATAATGGGTGCTGAGTGGAATGTGGTGTGTTGAGCAGCAGGCAGAGAATGTTAAACAGGCCTTGTTAACAGCACTTTAGCACTTTCCCCTGAACTCTCTGCTGCTGAACACACCTCTCCATGGCCTCCTAACGCAGGACACTGTGAAACCCTTACAAACATAACAAAAGAGCGGTCACGTCTATTACTGACGCCACACTGCTCTACGCTGGCTTCATCAAGTACACGCCGAGGGTCAGGGACTAGCGTTGACAATCTGGAGAAGTTAGCCTAGAGGATAGTGAAAAGTAGGATTTGTGATAAAGGGAGTGGAATTGGGAATGTGGCACAGGAGGTGGAACAGAAAGTAACGATACAAAATGAATGGGTCATCTCACTGTTTGCCGACGTGTGTTCCAGCTAGATAAAATGACGTTTCTCTCATAACAGCCTTCTTCAAGGCTATTTGACAAAGAAGCAGAGCGTAGGCCTGTACTGTATTAGAGAAATAATTCTGGCTGTATTCTTCTCTAGCCAGATACTGTGTGGATGGTATTGTGGAATAGGAGGTGTTGAGGCCAAGGTTTGTGTGGTATTGCAAAAGGAGAGAGGAGAGGTGTTAGTTTTATTAGACTCCATCCTCCCTTTGTGTGTTTTTCTATGGATGAGTTTAGATTGAGACAGACAGCACCAACACAGACAGACTAAACTGGGCCGAAACAGAAAAAAACAGACAGAATAAGGATGGGTTGAACGCTTGTGGAGTAGACCTCTCTCTCTCTCTCTCTCTCTCTCTCTCTGTCTCTCTCCCTCTCTCTCTCTCTCTCTCTCTCTCTCTCTCTTTCTCTGTCTCTCTGTCTCTCTCTCTCTCTCTCTCTCTGTCTCTCTGTCTCTCTCTCTCTCTATCTCTCTCTCTCTCTCTCTCTCTCTCTCTCTCTCTCTCTCTCTTTCTCTGTCTCTGTCTCTCTCTCTCTTTCTATCTCTCTCTCTCTCTCTCCCTCTCTCTCGCTCCCTCTCTCTCTCTCTTTCTATCTATCTATGTTTCTCTCTCTCTCTCTCTCTCTCTCTCTCTCTCTCATACCTGAGCTTTGATATGGAAATACCTCTCCTCCCAGACCCTAAGTACTAACTGATGGTTTCTAGGGACGTATTTGCTCACAGACCCCCAGTTCCTCATCATCTGGCTCACTTACTGCTCTCGACAGGCTGAATTACAACAAGCAACAAAATGACACATTACAGTGACTGTACCAACGTAGAAAATACATACAATACACATTCATGTGTTGCCACTGTATTGTACTGTATATACATTCACCAAAGAAATGTTATCGTTAAAATAATAGGTATTCTATATGCCCTGAGACCTGGATGTTGGTCAGTAGGGAGGCATCCACATGTTCAGTCATACCGTTTCTGTACCATATCGGGGTATACGGTACTACCAGATGTGCACACAAGGGGCGCATCTATTGACAATCCTACCGTCGGTATGTCTAAATACCACAGTGTACTGCCTGGTCTGTAACTGACTTTGTTACAAATTATTTGATACAAAATATTCTAAACTAATTAATGAAAAATATACATATTACTTGAAAGCAGATGCCCAGTCTAAAGCACTCATCCCCAGCTTGGGGGGAATAGAGGAAGCTGATTGGATGATTTTGCTCTGTTGTCTATGAGTAGCTTGGGGTGGAACAGAGGAAGCTGATTGGATGATTTTGCTCTGTTATCTCTGAGTATCTTGGGGGGAACAGAGGAAGCTGATTGGATGATTTTGCTCTGTTGTCTCTGAGTAGCTTGGGGGGAACAGGTGAAGCTGATTGGATGATTTTGCTCTGTTGTCTCTGAGTAGCTTGGGGGGAACAGAGGAAGATGATTGGATGATTTTGCTCTGTTGTCTCTGAGTATCTTGTCCACTAACATCCGGCTCTTCATTTCTTGCAGGGATCCAGAACTAGAGGGTGTGTGTGTGTGTGTCAGGGGTGCTCTTCATTTCTTGCAGGGATCCAGAACTAGAGGGTGTGTGTGTGTGTGTCAGGGGTGCTCTTCATTTCTTGCAGGGATCCAGAACTAGAGGGTGTGTGTGTGTGTGTCAGGGGTGCTCTTCATTTCTTGCAGGGATCCAGAACTAGAGGGTGTGTGTGTGTGTGTGTCAGGGGTGCTCTTCATTTCTTGCAGGGATCCAGAACTAGAGGGTGTGTGTGTGTGTGTCAGGGGTGCTCTTCATTTCTTGCAGGGATCCAGAACTAGAGGGTGTGTGTGTGTGTGTCAGGAGTGCTCTGCATTTTGACACTATTTACTACTTACCTAAAACACAAATTTCTCGGACTTCATTATGGTTAAAGTTATGATTGGTGTAAATTCACACAGACACACCTGCACACATCCACATCATGTGCATTTTTGTCCACCTGGTCTACACACACAGAGAGACACAAATGACATATTAAAGTGCATCTGACCACCTGAACAGGTAAATCAGAGCAGAGATGGGGGCATGAGGAAAGGGCCTGAACCCACCTGAACAGGTAAATCAGAGCAGAGATGGGGGCATGAGGAAAGGGCCTGAACCCACCTGAACAGGTAAATCAGAGCAGAGATGGGGGCATGAGGAAAGGGCCTGAACCCACCTGAACAGGTGAATCAGAGCAGAGATGGGGGCATGAGGAAAGGGCCTGAACCCACCTGAACAGGTAAATCAGAGCAGAGATGGGGGCATGAGGAAAGGGCCTGAACCCACCTGAACAGGTAAATCAGAGCAGAGATGGGGGCATGAGGAAAGGGCCTGAACCCACCTGAACAGGTAAATCAGAGCAGAGATGGGGGCATGAGGAAAGGGACTGAACCCACCTGAACAGGTAAATCAGAGCAGAGATGGGGGCATGAGGAAAGGGCCTGAACCCACCTGAACAGGTAAATCAGAGCAGAGATGGGGGCATGAGGAAAGGGCCTGAACCCACCTGAACAGGTAAATCAGAGCAGAGATGGGGGCATGAGGAAAGGGCCTGAACCCACCTGAACAGGTAAATCAGAGCAGAGATGGGGGCATGAGGAAAGGGCCTGAACCCACCTGAACAGGTGAATCAGAGCAGAGATGGGGGCATGAGGAAAGGGCCTGAACCCACCTGAACAGGTAAATCAGAGCAGAGATGGGGGCATGAGGAAAGGGCCTGAACCCACCTGAACAGGTAAATCAGAGCAGAGATGGGGGCATGAGGAAAGGGCCTGAACCCACCTGAACAGGTAAATCAGAGCAGAGATGGGGGCATGAGGAAAGGGACTGAACCCACCTGAACAGGTAAATCAGAGCAGAGATGGGGGCATGAGGAAAGGGCCTGAACCCACCTGAACAGGTAAATCAGAGCAGAGATGGGGGCATGAGGAAAGGGACTGAACCCACCTGAACAGGTAAATCAGAGCAGAGATGGGGGCATGAGGAAAGGGACTGAACCCACCTGAACAGGTAAATCAGAGCAGAGATGGGGGCATGAGGAAAGGGCCTGAACCCACCTGAACAGGTAAATCAGAGCAGAGATGGGGGCATGAGGAAAGGGCCTGAACCCACCTGAACAGGTAAATCAGAGCAGAGATGGGGGCATGAGGAAAGGGCCTGAACCCACCTGAACAGGTAAATCAGAGCAGAGATGGGGGCATGAGGAAAGGGACTGAACCCACCTGAACAGGTAAATCAGAGCAGAGATGGGGGCATGAGGAAAGGGCCTGAACCCACCTGAACAGGTGAATCAGAGCAGAGATGGGGGCATGAGGAAAGGGCCTGAACCCACCTGAACAGGTAAATCAGAGCAGAGATGGGGGCATGAGGAAAGGGCCTGAACCCACCTGAACAGGTAAATCAGAGCAGAGATGGGGGCATGAGGAAAGGGCCTGAACCCACCTGAACAGGTAAATCAGAGCAGAGATGGGGGCATGAGGAAAGGGACTGAACCCACCTGAACAGGTAAATCAGAGCAGAGATGGGGGCATGAGGAAAGGGCCTGAACCCACCTGAACAGGTAAATCAGAGCAGAGATGGGGGCATGAGGAAAGGGACTGAACCCACCTGAACAGGTAAATCAGAGCAGAGATGGGGGCATGAGGAAAGGGACTGAACCCACCTGAACAGGTAAATCAGAGCAGAGATGGGGGCATGAGGAAAGGGCCTGAACCCACCTGAACAGGTAAATCAGAGCAGAGATGGGGGCATGAGGAAAGGGCCTGAACCCACCTGAACAGGTAAATCAGAGCAGAGATGGGGGCATGAGGAAAGGGCCTGAACCCACCTGAACAGGTAAATCAGAGCAGAGATGGGGGCATGAGGAAAGGGACTGAACCCACCTGAACAGGTAAATCAGAGCAGAGATGGGGGCATGAGGAAAGGGACTGAACCCACCTGAACAGGTAAATCAGAGCAGAGATGGGGGCATGAGGAAAGGGCCTGAACCCACCTGAACAGGTAAATCAGAGCAGAGATGGGGGCATGAGGAAAGGGCCTGAACCCACCTGAACAGGTAAATCAGAGCAGAGAACGGGGCATGAGGAAAGGGACTGAACCCACCTGAACAGGTAAATCAGAGCAGAGATGGGGGCATGAGGAAAGGGCCTGAACCCACCTGAACAGGTAAATCAGAGCAGAGATGGGGGCATGAGGAAAGGGCCTGAACCCACCTGAACAGGTAAATCAGAGCAGAGATGGGGGCATGAGGAAAGGGCCTGAACCCACCTGAACAGGTAAATCAGAGCAGAGATGGGGGCATGAGGAAAGGGCCTGAACCCACCTGAACAGGTAAATCAGAGCAGAGATGGGGGCATGAGGAAAGGGCCTGAAACCACACACAGCCACACACAGCCCTGGCCCCCTCTCACAACCGCACACAGCCCCTCTCACAACCACACACAGCCCTGGCCCCCTCTCACAACCACACACAGCCCCTCTCACAACCACACACAGCCCCTCTCACAACCACACACAGCCACTCTCACTACCACACACAGCCCTGGACCCCTCTCACAACCACACACAGCCACTCTCACAACCACACACAGACCTGGCCCCCTCTCACAACCACACACAGACCCTCTCACAACCACACACAGCCCCTCTCACAAGCACACACAGCCCCTCTCACAACCACACACAGCCACTCTCACAACCACACACAGGCCTGGCCCCCTCTCACAACCACACACAGCCCCTCTCACGACCACACACAGCCCTTCTCACAACCACACACAGCCCCTCTCACAACCACACACAGACCTGGCCCCCTCTCACAACCACACACAGACCTGGCCCCCTCTCACAACCACACACAGACCCTCTCACAACCACACACAGCCCCTCTCACAACCACACACAGCCCCTCTCACAACCACACACAGCCCCTCTCACAACCACACACAGCCCCTCTCACAACCACACACTGCCCCTCTCACAACCACACACAGCCCCTCTCACAACCACACACCTCCCCTCTCACAACAACACACAGCCCCTCTCACAACAACACACAGCCACTCTCACAACCACACACAGCCCCTCTCACAACCACACACAGCCTCTCTCACAACCACACACAGCCCCTCTCACAACCACACACAGCCACTCTCACAACCACACACAGCCCCTCTCACAACCACACACAGCCCCTCTCACGACCACACACAGCCCTTCTCACAACCACACACAGCCCCTCTCACAACCACACACAGACCTGGCCCCCTCTCACAACCACACACAGACCTGGCCCCCTCTCACAACCACACACAGACCCTCTCACAACCACACACAGCCCCTCTCACAACCACACACAGCCCCTCTCACAACCACACACAGCCCCTCTCACAACCACACACAGCCCCTCTCACAACCACACACAGCCCCTCTCACAACCACACACAGCCCCTCTCACAACCACACACCTCCCCTCTCACAACAACACACAGCCCCTCTCACAACAACACACAGCCACTCTCACAACCACACACAGCCCCTCTCACAACCACACACAGCCTCTCTCACAACCACACACAGCCCCTCTCACAACCACACACAGCCACTCTCACAACCACACACAGCCCCTCTCACAACCACACACAGCCCCTCTCACAAGCACACACAGCCACTCTCACTAGCACACACAACCCTGGACCCCTCTCACAACCACACAAAGCCACTCTCACAACCACACACAGCCCTGGCCCCTTCTCACAACCACACACAGCCCCTCTCACAACCACACACAGCCCCTCTCACAACCACACACAGCCCCTCTCACAACCGCACACAGCCCCTCTCACAACCACACACAGTCCTGGCCCCCTCTCACAACCACACACAGCCCCTCTCACAACCACACACAGCCCCTCTCACAACCACACACAGCCCCATCTCACAACCACACACAGCCCCTCTCACAACCACATACAGCCCCTCTCACAACCACACACAGCCCTGGCCCCCTCTCACAACCACACACAGCCCCTCTCACAACCAATCAAACATAACAACACTGATATTAACAGAGAGAGAGCTGTCAGAATCCTTCAGAGGTATGGTGTGTATACAGCCTGCTAGCTAGTGTAAACAACTCATTTTGGAGTGTGTTAACCATACAGGTGTTCCCATTAACGAGTGTGCTCCGTGAGAGAGACGCGATAGATGAGCATGAGAAAGTGAGAATGTGTTTCTCTTCATTGACTTGATGTGGTGGTTTAACACAAAGCCACAGAGAGAGGGGACTACATCAGCACCTAGCCAACAGACTCACACACACAGAGAGGGGACTACATCAGCACCTAGCCAACAGTCTCACACACACAGAGAGGAGACTACATCAGCACCTAGCCAACAGACTCACACACACAGAGAGGAGACTACATCAGCACCTAGCCAACAGACTCACACACACAGAGAGGAGACTACATCAGCACCTAGCCAACAGACTCACACACACAGAGAGGGGACTACATCAGCACCTAGCCAACAGTCTCACACAGAGAGGGGACTACATCAGCACCTAGCCAACAGACTCACACACACAAAGAGGGGATTACATCAGCACCTAGCCAACAGACTCACACAGAGAGGGGACTACATCAGCACCTAGCCAACAGACTCACACACAGAGAGATGGGACTACATCAGCACCTAGCCAACAGACTCACACAGAGAGGGGACTACATCAGCACCTAGCCAAAAGACACACACAGAGATGGGACTACATCAGCACCTAGCCAACAGACTCACACAGAGAGGGGACTACATCAGCACCTAGCCAACAGACACACACAGAGAGGGGACTACATCATTACCTAGCCAACAGACTCACACACACAGAGAGGGGACTACATCAGCACCTAGCCAACAGACTCACACACACAGAGAGGGGACTACATCAGCACCTAGCCAACAGACTCACACACACAGAGAGGGGACTACATCAGCACCTAGCCAACAGACTCACACACAAAGAGAGGGGACTACATCAGCACCTAGCCAACAGACTCACACACACAGAGAGGGGACTACATCAGCACCTAGCCAACAGACTCACACACACAGTTGTGACTCGAACACACACACACACACACACACACACACACACACACACACACACACATACGCAACACTGTGTATGAGGGGGCAGCGTACAGTAGGTCCCCTGTGTTTTAGCAGCTAAAGCCTCCTAACCTGTTACCACACAGTTCAGCCCACAGCCCGGGAGTAAAGCCTTCAGCCATGAGAACAGAGCACTCCACCCACACACACTGCACACACACACACACACACACACACACACACACACACACACACACACACACACACGCACACACACACACACACGCACACGCACACGCACACGCACACGCACATACACTAAGCACTAAGCAGTGCTGTGTCGTGTCAGCCTGCAACCCCACTTCCCCCTCAGTATAGCTTTGCACACTTATCTATTTTTTTCTCTCCTTCTGCTCCCCTCTCTGCCTCTGCTTCCCCCTCTCTCTATCTCCGTCCGCCACCCCTCTCTTCTCTCTCTACCCTCTCCCCCTCTCTCTCCATCCGCCTCCTCTCTCTTCTCTCCCTACCCTCTCCCCCTCTCTCTCTCCGTCCGCCTCCCCTCTCTTCTCTCCCTACTCTCTCCCCCTCTCTTCTCTCTCTACCCTCTCCCCCTCTCTCTCTCCGTCTGCCTCCCCTCTCTTCTCTCCCTACCCTCTCCCCCTCTCTCTCCGTTCGCCTCCCCTCTTTTCTCTCTCTACTCTCTCCCCCTCTCTTCTCTCTCTACTCTCTCCCCCTCTCTCTCTCCGTCCGCCTCCCCTCTCTTCTTTTTCTACCCTCTCCCCCCTCTCTCTCCATCCGCCTCCTCTCTCTTCTCTCCCTACCCTCTCCCCCTCTCTCTCTCCGTCCGCCTCCCCTCTCTTCTCTCCCTACTCTCTCCCCCTCTCTTCTCTCTCTACCCTCTCCCCCTCTCTCTCTCCGTCTGCCTCCCCTCTCTTCTCTCCCTACCCTCTCCCCCTCTCTCTCTCCGTTCGCCTCCCCTCTTTTCTCTCTCTACTCTCTCCCCCTCTCTTCTCTCTCTACTCTCTCCCCCTCTCTCTCTCCGTCCGCCTCCCCTCTCTTCTTTTTCTACCCTCTCCCCCCCTCTCTCTCCATCCGCCTCCTCTCTCTTCTCTCCCTACCCTCTCCCCCTCTCTCTCTCCGTCCGCCTCCCCTCTCTTCTCTCCCTACTCTCTCCCCCTCTCTTCTCTCTCTACCCTCTCCCCCTCTCTCTCTCCGTCTGCCTCCCCTCTCTTCTCTCCCTACCCTCTCCCCCTCTCTCTCTCCGTTCGCCTCCCCTCTTTTCTCTCTCTACTCTCTCCCCCTCTCTTCTCTCTCTACTCTCTCCCCCTCTCTCTCTCCGTCCGCCTCCCCTCTCTTCTTTTTCTACCCTCTCCCCCTCTCTCTCTCCGTCCGCCTTCCCTCTCTTCTCTCCCTACCCTCTCCCCCTCTCTCTCTCCATCTGCCTCCCCTCCCCTCTCTTCTCTCTCTACTCTCTCCCCCTCTCTCTCTCGGTCCGCCTCCCCTCTCTTCTCTCTCTACCCTCTCCCCCTCTCTCTCTCCGTCCGCCTCCCCTCTCTTTTCTCTCTACCCTCTCCCCCTCTCTTCACTCTCTACCATCTTCCCCTCTCTCTCTCCGCCCGCCTCCCCTGTCTTCTCTCTCTTCTCTCTCCCCCTCTCTCTCTCCGTCCGCCTCCCCTCTCTTCTCTCCCTACCCTCTCCCACTCTCTCTCTCCGTCCGCCTCCCCTATCTTCTCTCCCTACCCTCTCCCCCTCTCTCTCTCCATCTGCCTCCCCTCCCCTCTCTTCTCTCTCTACTCTCTCCCCCTCTCTCTCTCGGTCCGCCTCCCCTCTCTTCTCTCTCTACCCTCTCCCCCTCTCTCTCTCCGTCCGCCTCCTCTCTCTTCTCTCCCTACACTCTCCCCCTCTCTAACCACCAGCAACCTTCTCCACCAAATTCTCCTCTCCGTGCGAATGCTCAGGGTAGCCTAGTGGTTAGAGCGTTGGACTAGTAACCGGAAGGTTGCGAGTTCAAACCCCCGAGCTGACAAGGTACAAATCTGTCGTTCTGCCCCTGAACAGGCAGTTAACCCACTGTTCCCAGGCCGTCATTGAAAATAAGAATTTGTTCTTAACTGACTTGCCTGGTTAAATAAAGGTAAAATAAAAATAAAAAATTAACAACCTGTCTATTTAACACTTGCATCCTCCCCTATGGCTTCAACACACTCACGCAAGCACACACATACGCAAGCACACACAACTGACAAGTGTACTGTACAAGTGTAAAGCCCTTGAGCCCCCCCCCCCCCCTTCCTGTAGTGCACACAGATGGAGTGTTTAAAGAAGCCTCTCTTTTTTAGCGTACACCTTGGTGATAACGACCAATTTGAAGATGTCACTGTTAACGAGGGTTGCGTACTGACTTCCGGACTTGACATCTCCTAAATTAGGACACCTCCAGGGTTCCATACTTTAACGAGGGTTCCTCTAAATAAATATCATTGTATTCCATCCTGGCATTGTGTGCCTCTCTTCTCTCTGACCATCTCTCCATTTTACACCATTAATTTGGCTAATAATGGCACCTACCTGTGACAGCCTATCGTTTCAACTCATTTACTAGTTTTCCTCCTTTCATAGATGTAGAAATTACAAGCTTTCTTCTAATTACAGTAAGCCTCGTCTGACACAAGTGTTTTTTGGGGGATTTTCAATAGGACACTATATTAAATGCACCTCTATCTATGTGACCAAAAAGGTTGAATGGTATTAATGGTTCATTATATAATAACTATATAATAAACGTCATGAAAAGCAACATACAGGTTGTGTGGCTAATCATTCTTAATTTTCATTTGAACCTTTATTTAACTAGGCAAGTCAATTAAGAACAAATTCTTATTCACAATGACGGCCTACCCTGGCCAAACCCAGATGAATTGTGCGCCGCCCTATGGGACTCCCAATCACTGCCAGATGTGATGCAGCCTGGATTCGAACCAGGGACTGCGTGATGCCTCTCTGAGATGCTGCGCCACTCGGAAGCCATATAACTTTAAATGAATAGCATTTATAATTATTTATAACATAATGGCTTTTAAATGAAAGTTATTAGGCCTATAAAATATATTAGCAATACATAATAATATACTAACAGGTGTACCCTAGTTTACTGTGGTGCATATTTAGGTAATGTTTCAGTCAAGGAGGAGGTGAAATTTAAGATGGAGACCAAATAACAGCGTGATTTTGCAGTTAAATGGGTAAGGCTACAGATAGAACTAACAGTTAATCGATCTAAACACAATAGGTTTTAGGCTAGTTAGGGAATAACGTAATAGCAGACACTTGTCGGACATCGATCGATTCGATCAGACACACGATTTAGGCAGTTGCGTGCAGTGAGGTCGTTGGCTGGGTAGGTACGAGCTATTACTAAAGCCAGATTTACTTGCAAATAAACCTTGATGAAGCCCAAGTTCACCATACAACAGATAGCTACAACAACTGGAGTGTCATTGGCTCTTAACTGAAATTGACAAACAATTTTGACCAAATGTAAATACCAATGTAGCCAAGATACACAACAAATAGCCACCGATAGCGTCATATTTCCCATTATCCAACAAATTGACACACTGCTCAACTCAGCTCAGCCATAGACCGATCTACCATTCACAGTTACAACCAATAGGAGGCACTAAAATACCAATTTCATCCATATCCTTTCACAATGGATTTACTATTCTTCCAATGCACCGCGTGCAAATACACACACACACACACACACACACACACACACACACACACACACACACACACACACGCACACGCACACGCACACGCACACACACACACACACACACAAGCACACATATAATATTTAAATATTATTACACACATATAAAATAAATAAGGTTCTAACGAAATGTCTATTGACAATCGAAATGAGTGAAAATAAAACAAATCCAATTTTAAAAAATGTTTTTCACAAGCGCCAAATACAACAGGTATTACAAATAATTAATAATAAAATAACAAATAATTAAAGAGCAGCAGTAAAATAACAGTAGCGAGGCTACATACAGGGGGTACCGCTACAGAGTCAATGCAAATAGTCTGGGTAGCCATTTGAGTAGATGTTCAGGACTCTTATGGCTTGGGGGTAAAAACTGTTAAGAAGCCTATTGGACCTAGACTTGGCGCTCCAGAACCGCTTGCCGTGCGGTAGCAGAGAGAACAGTCTATGACTAGGGTGGCTGGAGTCTTTGACACTTTTTAGGGCCTTCCTCTGACATCGCCTGGTATAGAGGTCCCGGATGGCAGGAAGCTTGGCCCCAGTGATATACTGGGTGCCTTGTGGTCGGAGGCCGAGCAGTTGCCATACCAGGAAGTGATGCAGCTGTGGAACCTTTTGAGGATCTCAGGACCCATGCCAAATCTTTTCAGTCTACTGAGGGGGTATAGGTTTTGTCGTGCCCTCTTCACGACTGTCTTGGTGTGTTTGGACCATGATAGTTTGTTGGTGATGTAGACACCAAAGAACTTGAAGCTCTCAACCTGCTCTACTACAGCCCCGTCAATGAGAATGTGAGCGTGCTCAGCCCTCCTTTTCCTGTAGTCCACAATCACCTCCTTTGTCTTGATCACGTTGAGGAAAAGGTTGTTGTCCTGACACCACCCGGCCAGGTTTCTGACCTCCGCCCATTAGGCTGTCTCATCGTTGTCGGTGATCAGGCCTACCACTGTTGTGTAGCCGGCAAACTTAATATTGATGTTGGAGTCGTGCCTGGCCATGTAGCCATGGGTGAACAGGGAGTACAGGAGGGGACTGAGCACGCATCCATGAGGGGCCCCGTGTTGAGGATCAGCGTGGCAGATGTGTTATTACTTATCACCTGGGGGCGGCCCGTCAGGAAGTCCAGGATCCAGTTGCAGAGGGAGGTGTTTAGTCCCAGGGTCCTTAGCTTAGAGATGAGCTTTGAGGGCACTATGGTGTTGAACGCTGAGCTGTAGTCAATGAATAGCATTCTCACATAGATGTTCCTTTTTTCCAGGTGGGAAAGGGCAGTATGGAGTGCAATAGAGATTGCATCATCTGGTTTCTGAGAAAATGGTGTTGATGTGAGCCATGACCAGCCTTTCAAAGCACTTCATGGTTACAGACATGAGTGCTGCAGGTCGGTAGTCATTTAGGTAGGTTACCTTAGTGTTCTTGTGCACAGGGACTATGGTGGTCTGCATGAAACATGTTGGTATTACAGACTCAGTCAGGGACAGGTTGCGGCCTTGTGAATGTTGACCTGTTTAAAGCTACAACTCACATCGGCTATGGAGAGCATTCGTCCGGAACAGCTGATGCTCTCATGCATGTTTCAGTGTTGCTTGCGTCGAATCGAGCATAGAAGTAATTTAGCTTGTCTGCTAGGCTTGTGTCACTGGGAAGCTCACGGCTGTGCTTCCCTTTGTTCTATACTGTTCTGAATACTGGTCTAAAGTGTCTCATCAAAACGAAATTCAAGGGATGTTGTCTATTCTCATGTTTATTCGTGATTGACAATAGCCAATGCCCAGGCTTAGGCAATAGACTTTCGTTCTTAATCTTTTTGAAAGCGGCAACATTAGGACAACACCTTCTTAGGATAGAATATTTGGGAAATAAGCCACTGTTTGTCTTTAAGCTTTGACGATTGGCCTAATATGAGGATAGGTTATTTGAAACGTCTCATTCCATTTCTCTATTGATATGGTTTGTTCTCTTTCTTTATTAGTCCGCCTTAAGTTTTTTAGACCATTCAAACAGCTTTTTGAGATGGAACTGCTTTACATTCATGCATAAAACGATGGAAGCATAGCAATAGCCTAAGGAAAATACAGTCCATTCGTCTGTCCATCAGGGTGGACCTCTCGGTGACAGCCAAGTAGGGCCAAGGATGACAAAACAATCAAATCTAGCTTTCATTTGAACACTGATATTGACCAATATGTTGTAAAACAATTCTCTCCTCTCGTCTCTGATCGACTGTCTGCTCCGTGTTGCTGTGTCTGTCAGGCTGAGTGTGGTGCATTCAATCGGATCATTTTCTGTCCCTTCCTCTGATGAAGGTCAGGAAGCGCAGGTGTTGGTCTCCCTCTCTGAATTATACCTTAGTGTTCCTTGGAAATCCAACTTGGAAAATAGTTTGTCAGGTTGTTTTGGCTAGCTAGCTAGCTTAGTTCAGCATTTGGGTGTGTTATGTAAACATGCCTAAATGTGCAGAGCATACCCCAGGCTTACCCACACAATATGTTTAGGTAATACGCATGTGCAAAATATGAAATCGTCTCAGTGCAACAAATGTCAGCTAGGCAAAACAGCAAGGCCGATGCTGACCCTGTCCATTGACTGGAGTAAGGAAACAATTGGAATGGATTTGAATGGATGGAACGCAAGGCTATATGTATATGTATATATATAAATGAATAGACTTTGAATGGATGGAAAGGAAGGCTATATGTATATATATATATATATATGAATAGACTTTGAATGGATGGAAAGGAAGGCTATATGTATATATATATATATATATGAATAGACTTTGAATGGATGGAAAGGAAGGCTATATGTATATATATATATATATATGAATAGACTTTGAATGGATGGAAAGGAAGGCTATATATATATATATATATATATATATACTGTATATATATTTATTTATTTATTTATTTTTTTTATTTCACCTTTATTTAACCAGGTAGGCTAGTTGAGAACAAGTTCTCATTTACAATTGCGACCTGGCCAAGATAAAGCAAATTAGTTCGACAGATACAACGACACAGAGTTACACATGGAGTAAAACAAACATACAGTCAATAATACAGTATAAACAAGTCTATATACGATGTGAGCAAATGAGGTGAAAAGGGAGGTAAAGGCAAAAAAAAGGCCATGGTGGCAAAGTAAATACAATGTAGCAAGTAAAACACTGTTATGGTAGATTTGCAATGGAAGAATGTGCAAAGTAGAAATAAAAATAATGGGGTGCAAAGGAGCAAAATAAATAAATTAAAATACAGTAAGGAAAGAGGTAGTTGTTTGGGCTAAATTATAGGTGGGCTATGTACAGGTGCAGTAATCTGTGAGCTGCTCTGACAGTTGGTGCTTAAAGCTAGTGAGGGAGATAAGTGTTTCCAGTTTCAGAGATTTTTGTAGTTTGTTCCAGTCATTGGCAGCAGAGAACTGGAAGGAGAGGCGGCCAAAGAAAGAATTGGTTTTGGGGGTGACTAGAGAGATATACCTGCTGGAGCGTGTGCTACAGGTGGGAGATGCTATGGTGACCAGCGAGCTGAGATAAGGAGGGACTTTACCTAGCAGGGTCTTGTAGATGACATGGAGCCAGTGGGTTTGGCAACGAGTATGAAGCGAGGGCCAGCCAACGAGAGCGTACAGGTCGCAATGGTGGGTAGTATATGGGGCTTTGGTGACAAAACGGATTGCACTGTGATAGACTGCATCCAATTTGTTGAGTAGGGTATTGGAGGCTATTTTGTAAATGACGTCGCCAAAGTCGAGGATTGGTAGGATGGTCGGTTTTACAAGGGTATGTTTGGCAGCATGAGTGAAGGATGCTTTGTTGCGAAATAGGAAGCCAATTCTAGATTTAACTTTGGATTGGAGATGTTTGATATGGGTCTGGAAGGAGAGTTTACAGTCTAGCCAGACACCTAAGTATTTGTAGTTGTCCACGTATTCTAAGTCAGAGCCGTCCAGAGTAGTGATGTTGGACAGACGGGTAGGTGCAGGTAGAGATCGGTTGAAGAGCATGCATTTAGTTTTACTTGTATTTAAGAGCAATTGGAGGCCACGGAAGGAGAGTTGTATGGCTGTCACGGTTTTCCTTAGGTGAAAGAGAGTCGGACTATTGAGATTCCTGTTTAATAAAACAATGTAAACACGAATTAATACAAAAACAATAAACGTAACACGAAAACCGAAACAGCCTAATACTGGTGCAAAGTAGCACGGCGACAGAACAAGGACACTAAGGACAGGAACAATCACCCACCAAACCCAACACCAAACAGGCTACCTAAATATGGTTCCCAATCAGAGACAATGACGAACACCTGCCTCTGATTGAGAACCATATCAGGCCAAACATAGAACTAGACAAACTAGACATGTAACATAGAATGCCCACTCAGCTCACACCCTGACCAACCAAAACATAGAAACATACAAAGCACAACATGGTCAGGGTGTGACAGTACCCCCCCCCCCCCCCCCCCCCCCCCCAAGGTGCGGACTCCGGCCGCAAAACCTGAACCTATTGGGGAGGTTCTGGGTGGGCATCTGTCCGCAGTGGCGGCTCTGGTGCTGGACGTGGCCACCACTTCACCATAGTCTTAGTCCGCTTCTCAATGGACAGAGGGGCAGCAGCTCGGGACAGAGGGGCGGCAGCTCGGGACAGAGGGGCGGCAGCTCGGGGCAGAGGGGCAGGGGCTCTGGCGCCTCTGGGCTGAGGGGCTCTGGCGGCCCCTGGCTGACTGGCGGCACTGGCGGCCCCTGGCTGACTGGAGGCACTGGCGGCCCCTGGGTGACTGGCGGCACTGGCGGCTCCTTGCAGACTGGCGGCACTGGCGGCTCCTTGCAGACGGGCGGCTCAGGCGGCGCTGGGTAGACGGGCGGCTCAGGCGGCGCTGGGCAGACGGCGGCTCAGGCGGTGCTGGGCAGACGGGCGGCTCAGGCGGCGCTGGGCAGACGGGTGGCTCAGGCGGCGCTGGGCAGACAGGTGGCTCAGGCGGCGCTGGGCAGACGGTGGCTCAGGCGGCGCTGGGCAGACGGGTGGCTCAGGCGGCGCTGTGCAGACGGGTGGCTCAGGCGGCGCTGTAGAGGAAGGCTCTGGCAGCGCTGGAGAGGAGGGAGCCCCTGTAAGGATGGGCCGGAGAGACAGCCTGGTGCGGGGGGCTGCCACCGGAGGGCTGGTGCGTGGGGGTGGTGACGGATAGACCGGGCCGTGCAGGCGCACTGGAGCTCTTGAGCACCGAGCCTGCCCAACCTTACCTGGTTGAATGGTCCCGGTCACCCTGCCAGTGCGGCGAGGTGGAATAGCCCGCACTGGGCTATGCAGGCGAACCGGGGACACCGTGCACAAGGCTGGTGCCATGTAAGCCGGCCCAAGGAGACGCACTGGAGACCAGATGCGTAGAGCCGGCTTCATGGCACTTGGCTCGATGCCCACTCTAGCCCGGCCGATACGCGGAGCTGGAATGTACCGCACCGGCCTGTGCACCCGCACTGGGGACACTGTGCGCTCCACCGCATAACACGGTGCCTGCCCGGTCTCTCTCGCCCCCCGGTAAGCACAGGAAGTTGGCGCAGGTCTCCTACCTGGCTTCGCCACACTTCCTGTGTGCCCCCCCAATAAATGTTTGGGGCTGACTCTCGGGCTTCCTTGCCAGCCGTGTTCCCTCATATCGCCGGCTCCTCTCTCCAGCTGCCTCTGCTCTCCTAGCTGGCTCCACCTGTTCCCATGGAAGGCGATCCTTTCCCGCCAGGATCTCCTCCCATGTGTAGCAACCCTTGCCGTCCAATACATCGTCCCAAGTCCATTCCTCTTTGCGCCGCTGTTGCTGTTGCCCGTTACCACGCCGCTTGGTCCTGTTGTGGTGGGTGATTCTGTCACGGTTTTCCTTAGGTGAGAGAGAGTCGGACCAAAACGTGGCGTGGCTATTGAGATTCATGTTTAATAAAACAACGTAAACACGAATCAATACAAAAACAATAAACGTAACACGAAACAGCCTAATACTGGTGCAAAGTAGCACAGCGACAGAACAAGGACACTACGGACAGGAACAATCACCCACCAAACCCAACACCAAACAGGCTACCTAAATATGGTTCCCAATCAGAGACAATGACGAACACCTGCCTCTGATTGAGAACCATATCAGGCCAAACATAGAACTAGACAAACTAGACATGTAACATAGAATGCCCACTCAGCTCACACCCTGACCAACCAAAACATAGAAACATACAAAACAAAACATGGTCAGGGTGTGACAATGGCATTGAAGCTTGCCTGGAGGGTTGTTAACACAGTGTCCAAAGAAGGGCCAGAAGTATACAGAATGGTGTCGTCTGCGTAGAGGTGGATCAGAGACTCACCAGCAGCAAGAGCGACCTCATTGATGTATACAGAGAAGAGAGTCGGTCCAAGAATTGAACACTGTGGCACCCCCATAGAGACTGCCAGAGGTCCGGACAGCAGACCCTCCGATTTGACACACTGAACTCTATCAGAGAAGTAGTTGGTGAACCAGGCGAGGCAATCATTTGAGAAACCAAGGCTGTCGAGTCTGCCGATGAGGATGTGGTGATTGACAGAGTCGAAAGCCTTGGCCAGATCAATGAATACGGCTGCACAGTAATGTTTCCTATCGGTTAAGATATTGTTTAGGACCTTGAGCGTGGCTGAGGTGCACCCATGACCAGCTCTGAAACCAGATTGCATAGCAGAGAAGGTATGGTGATATTCGAAATGGTCGGTAATCTGTTTGTTGACTTGGCTTTCGAAGACCTTAGAAAGGCATGGTAGGATAGATATAGGTCTGTAGCAGTTTGGGTCAAGAGTGTCCCCTCCTTTGAAGAGGGGGATGACCGCAGCTGCTTTCCAATCTTTGGGAATCTCAGACGACACGAAAGAGAGGTTGAACAGGCTAGTAATAGGGGTGGCAACAATTTCGGCAGATAATTTTAGAAAGAAAGGGTCCAGATTGTCTAGCCCGGCTGATTTGTAGGGGTCCAGATTTTGCAGCTCTTTCAGAACATCAGCTGAACGGATTTGGGAGAAGGAGAAATGGGGAAGGCTTGGGCGAGTTGCTGTGGGGGGTGCAGTGCTGTTGACCGGGGTAGGAGTAGCCAGGTGGAAAGCATGGCCAGCCGTAGAAAAATGCTTTTTGAAATTCTCAATTATGGTGGATTTATCAGTGGTGACAGTGTTTCCTATAGTGTTTCCTGTTCGATGCTAATGGAGAACGCCATAGGATGTTTTTGTGTTGGTTAAGGGCAGAACCAAGGGCTATATCTGTTCCTGGTTCTAAATTTCTTGAATGGGGCATGTTTATTTAAGATGGTTAGGAAGGCATTTTTTTTAAATATCCAGGCATCCTCTACTGACGGGATGAGATCAATATCCTTCCAGGATACCCCGGCCAGGTCGATCAGAAAGGCCTGCTCGCTGAAGTGTTTCAGGGAGCGTTTTACAGTGATGAGTGGAGGTCGTTTGACCGCTGACCCATTACGGATGCAGGCAATGAGGCAGTGATCGCTGAGATCTTGGTTGAAGACAGCAGAGGTGTATGTAGAGGGCAAGTTGGTTAGGATGATATCTATGAGGGTGCCCGTGTTTAAGGTTTTGGGGAGGTACCTAGTAGGTTCATTGATCATTTGTGTGAGATTGAGGGCATCAAGTTTAGATTGTAGGATGGCTGGGGTGTTAAGCATGTTCCAGTTTAGGTCGCCTAGCAGCACGAGCTCTGAAGATAGATGGGGGGCAATCAGTTCACATATGGTGTCCAGAGCACAGCTGGGGGCAGAGGGTGGTCTATAGCAGGCGGCAACGGTGAGAGACTTGTTTTTAGAGAGGTGGATTTTTAAAAGTAGAAGTTCAAATTGTTTGGGTACAGACCTGGATAGTAGGACAGAACTCTGCAGGCTATCTTTGCAGTAGATCGCAACACCGCCCCCTTTGGCAGTTCTATCTTGTCTGAAAATGTTGTAGTTTGGAATTAAAATTTCTGAATTTTTGGTGGTCTTCCTAAGCCAGGATTCAGACACAGCTAGAACATCTGGGTTGGCAGAGTGTGCTAAAGCAGTGAATAGAACAAACTTAGGGAGGAGGCTTCTAATGTTAACATGCATAAAACCAAGGCTATTACGGTTACAGAAGTCGTCAAAAGAGAGCGCCTGGGGAATAGGAGTGGAGCTAGGCACTGCAGGGCCTGGATTCACCTCTACATCGCCAGAGGAACATAGGAGGAGTAGAATAAGGGTGCGGCTAAAAGCAATAAGAATTGGTCGTCTAGAACGTCTAGAACGTATATGAATGGACTTTGAATGGATGGAAAGGAAGGCTATATGTGTATATATATATATATATATATATATATATATATATATATATATATATATATATATATATATGAATAGACTTTGAATGGATGGAAAGGAAGGCTATATGTATATGTATATATATATATATATATATATATATATATATATATATATATATATATATATATATATATATATGAATAGACTTTGAATGGATGGAAAGGAAGGCTATATGTATGTATATATATATATATATGTATATGAATATACTTTGAATGGATGGAAAGGAAGGCTATATGTATATATATATATATATATATATATATATATATATATATATATATATATATATATATATATATATATATATATATATATATATGAATAGACTTTGAATGGATGGAAAGGAAGGCTATATGTACATATATGAATAGACTTTGACACCTTTCCTGGCAGGATTAGCAAATATTGAGCTTTTGAGCATTAAAAAAAACAACAGAATAATTGAAGAAGAAAAAATTGGATTCAAAAAAGAATGACAATCGTTTATATAATGTCATTTTTTTTACTTGGCTTTTCATAACAGTTTGTTAGATTAACACAGGGTAAGCTCTGCCTATCCTTTCAACTCTGACTGCACGTCACTGGACGCTATGGTGAGCTTCAATTGGTCACTCATTTCGCGATATCGCAGAGGATTTGAATAAAACTCAGCTTTCCCCAACTTTAGCCCCCTGGCCCATGCTCGCACCAGTCCACGGAGCCCTGCCTCCTCAGCTTCTCTCCCTTTCCTTCCGTCGGAAGTGAGTGGCTTCCTATAGTAAACGGCTACTGAGCAGGGGAACGCGACCATTGTGGTGTTGTCAGCGTATGAGTAAAGAGGGGTTGTTCCCCTTTCATATTCTGAGCACAGTAGAAAATGGAGGAAGAGGGAACCAACCACGTTGAGGGGGCAGACAGAGAGGGAGACGTACACAATAACAGGCCAAGAGAGACAGGCAAAGCATATCAGCAGTTTGGCCTGGCATTTCAGTTTCTTTCAGCCTCAAAGGAAGACACTGGACGCCACACACTTAAACTCAAGAAGCGCCTGCGGACGGATCAGATGAACATCGCGCAGCGCTACAAGTCTGGAACCTGAAATCCCCCTCTCTCGTCTGGTACATTAGGGTCGGGGGTTGACACAGCACAAATGTCCAGCTGGAGAAAAGCCCTTTCAGAGGTTAACCAAGGGAGGAATGGTGGGAGAAGGGGGGTTAAAAGCCCTTGCCTGCCAAGCTGCTAACATTTCATTTGAAATACCCCCGACTGACCTCAAAGAACGGATACTACAACCAGGGCATCACGATCAGTGACAGCTATCTGCGTCCAGTCAGTTCAATGTCTACTTTTAATTTACATTTGGTTGAGTTGTCAACTAATGTCAATTCTACTGGAAATCAACAACAAAAGATGTCACTGTGTTTTGGGATTTGGGTTCAGAAGTTAAGTGAAAAAATATCTGAAATTCTTTTTGCAAATCCAATCACTTTTCCCACGTTGATTCAGCATCATCACATTGAATGTTTTTGCTCAAAGGACGTGGAAACGTTGATTCAACCCGTTCTTGCCCAGAGGGGTGACAATCCCTTTAAAGCCTAAAATTGAGGTCAACACTTTGACAGTTACCTCAATATTCAGGGTCTATGGATACATTCGGTGACGGAGGGCTTTATTACAGTGAATACGACTCGCCATAAGATTACAGCGTTTTATTCTGCAATATCGAATAATGTGCCTTTAGCCCATGTCTTGTTTCCCCAATCCCTACCTAAATGCACGTGTACACTTATTCCACTGTCCATTATCAAATGACAGCATCTCATAATGAACAACATGAAACATTCACGTAAGTAGACATCTGGCTTGTCACGTATCTCGGCAACACAAAAAGAGGACTGGACTTCCAGCATGTCGCTCTAACGCATCGCGCAGAGGAGCTGTCAAAACACACTTCTGACATGATACCGTGACACGATGCAGGCACACCGAAAACCACCCGTTAATGCTAAAGTCACGATACACCGCTTCAACTTGTGACATTCATTAAGAAGAGTTACATTGTTCAATGGTTATAATGGGCGCGCAGCAACGCTCACCATCTCAGCAAAAAAACAACTAGTAATCACATTAAATTGTTGTAAAAGGAGACACGTAAACCTTTTCAGAGGATCGCAGTATGAAACCAACATTATTGACAATATTGAATTGAAACGGAAGGGGTGGAGAAGGAAATACAATGAAAGAGCACGGCAGACATAGCCTACCTGTTAACCCATGGGGTCTGGGGTAGACGCGGTGTAGATTCTTTGGAGTCCAATCTGGTGTGACTGCGCGAAAGAGAGAACGAAAGGGGGGTGTTCAGAAGAACACAGTATTCTATTCTTTCCTCCCCTACGCCTTTGGTGTCTCTAAATGTTATTCCCCTGTTTTCTCCCCCTCTCTCCCAGTCTCCGCCAGCCTTTTCTCTCTCTCTGTCCCTCCCTTGCTTTTCCTTGTCTTGGTATCAGGAACCAGCCTCCCCCTCTGTGTCTGTCTCTCTCCCTCTCTTTCCCTAGGGCGCTCTCTCACTGGCTCTGTGTCCCCGTATCTCCCTGTCTTTGGGCAGACTCAGGAAATGAGGCAACATGAACAACACACACACCGTTCTATCAGCGACCAACCCCCCAGGCACTCTCCCACATATCTGACAGCTCAAATAAATATTAGTGTCATTATTGCAATTGAGTAGCACGACGTGAAATCATGAAATCAAGAAAATAGTAGGCAATTTGTGGTGTGTGTTCAGTGTGTCGTGAACAATAACAATAGTAATAATATGAATGTATTATTATTAATATTGCTATTATGATGCTAAACGGGCTTGTCATATGGACAGGACAACAATATAAATGACATAGTGTGTGTAATGTGTGATATCATATCATTATTATGTGCAATAACATACATGAAATGCATTGCTCTGCCTATATCTACAGTATATGTATCATATTTCAAGAGTTTCTTCAATAAATATAAACTGCTGCAAAAAAGAGTGTTTTATTTGAATTGAGACAACCTCATGGTAATACAGTTTATGCGGGAGTTTCCATTTTTAATGGCTGAGTGAGTAGGCTATTACATGAAGAAGCATGTGCTTGTCTATACAGGGGTCTAAACATGAGTGATCGACAGTATGTGGGTGTTAGTGAGAACAGAAGACAAGCTCTGTCCACTCTGTGTGGTTTGAATGAAAGGCAAGGACCAAGCTACACCCTCTTGTGGTAAAACAGGAAAACCACCCAGCAGTCAGACAGATGGACCTGTTGGGCAACCCTTCAAAACAGAATTCACCAATTATATCATACTTACTCAGATTGAAGAAGACATTAGCTACATCCAAAAAAATGCCATCTATGTCAATTGTAGATTATATGTTTGTTGTTTTTTTGTTGTTGTTTTTTTACATCCACTGATATATTTTCATTGTCTATCACGATCAGATATTAAGTCTTCTTTTCGGAGCCATTTCAGTGCCCTCACCCAAGCTTGTCTCGTTGCTAAATCTGACATTACAGCACAGACAGACAGAACATTTGTGAACTTTTCAGAATGTGGTCCAGAGTGTCTTGGGGATGTAGGGAGAGTTGCAGGACAGAACAGATGAGGTGTGTCATGCCAGAGAGAGCAATGGGGGGAAGCGGGTGAATCCTGTGTTGTTTAGAGGAAGTGAGGAAGGGCAGGTGTGTCTGTGTTGTACGTGTGAAGAGGAAGTAAGGATAATGAGACTGTGTGTGTGTGTGTGTGTGTGTTTGTGTGTGTGTGTGTGTGTGTGTGTGTGTGTGTGTGTGTGTTTGTGTGTGTGTGTGTGTGTGTGTGTGTGTGTGTGTGTGTGTGTGTGTGTGTGTGTGTGTGTGTGTGTGGCACAGCAGGGGGTAAGAAGCACTCTTCATCGGGCTGGGAGCCGAGGGCCGGATCAGGGAGGTTGTTGGGCAATGTGGATTAAGTATGTATGTCACTCAGTCTGTCTATCTATCTATCTATCTATCTATCTATCTATCTATCTATCTATCTATCTATCTATCTATCTATCTATCTATCTATCTATCTATCTATCTATCTATCTATCTGTCTGTCTGTCTGTCTGTCTGTCTGTCTGTCTGTCTGTCTGTCTGTCTGTCTGTCTGTCTGTCTGTCTGTCTGTCTGTCTGTCTGTCTGTCTGTCTGTCTGTCTGTCTGTCTATCTCTCTCTCTCTCTCTCTCTCCTATCCCCCGGGCTGGTCAGTGTAATGCTGATGTGTAGTGGCTGTGGCTGCAAACACAATCTCTGCCAGGAACAAGACGCATGTTGCAGATATCCAGATCCAGATAATCCCAGATTATAAAGAGAAAGCCAGCCACGTCTCTAACACCGACAGCCCGCTTCCAGAAAAGCTAAACACCTTCTTTGCCTGCTTTGAAGAAAACAACACCAAATCGGTGATGTGGGCCCAGGCCGCTCACGAGGACTGTGTGCTCCCGATCTCTGTGGCCAATGTGAGTAAGACATTTAAGCGTTCTGGGCTGCATTTTGGGCTGCAGGCCCTAAACTGCATCCTCAGGGCATGTGCAGACCAGCTAGCTGCAGTGCTTACAGATTAATTCAGTTTCCCACTACACTAGTCTGTTGTTCCCACTACGCTAGTCTGTTGTCCACCATCGCTCCTGTACCCAAGAAAGCGAAGGTACAGTGGTTTACGAAATTATTCATCTCCTTGTAATTTTTCTATTTTGTTGCCGTACAACCTGCAATTAAAATTGATTTTTGGGGGGTTTGTATCATTTGATTTACACAACATGCCTACCACTTTGAAGATGCAAAATATGTTTTATTGTGAAACAAACAAAAAAAGATGACAAAAAAATGGAAGACATGAGTGTGCATAACTATTCACCCCCCAAAGTCAATACTTTGTAGAGCCACCTTTTGCAGCAATTACAGCTGCACGTCTCTTGAGGTACGTCTCTATAAGCTTGGCACATCTAGCCACTGGGATTTCTGCCCATTCTTCAAGGCAAAACTGCTACAGCTCCATCAAGTTAGATGGGTTCCGCTGTTGTTCAGCAATATTTAAGTCATACCACATATACTCAACTGGATTGAGGTCTGGGCTTTGACTAGGCCTTTCCAAAACATGTAAATGTTCCCCTTAAACCACTCGATTGCTTCTTTAGCAGTATGCTTAGGGTCATTGTACTGAAGGAAGGTGAACCTCAGTCCCAGACTCAAATCTCTGGAAGGTTTCTCTCAAGAATTTCCCTGTATTTAGCACCATCCACCATTCCTTCCATTCTGACCTGTTTCCCAGTCCCTGCCAATGAAAAACATACCCACAGCATGGTGGTGCCACCACCATGCTTCACTGTGGGGTGGTGTTCTCGGGGGGATGAGAAGTGTTGGGTTTGCGCCAGACATAGCGTTTTCCTTGATTGCCAAAAAACTCAATTTTAGTCTCATCTGACCAGTGTACCTCCTTCCATATGGTTGGGTAGTCTCCCACATGCCTTTTGGCAAACACCAAACGTGTTTGCTTATTTTTTCTTTAAGCAAAGGCTTTTTTCTAGCCACTCTTTCATAAAGCTCAACTCTGTGGATTGTACGTCTTCCAGTGGTCCTGTGGACAGATACTCCAATCTCCGCTGTGGAGCTTTGCAGCTCCTTCAGGGTTATCTTTGGTCTCTTTGTTGCCTCTCTGATTAATGCCCTCCTTGCCTGGTCTGTGAGTTTTGGTGGGCGGCCCTCTCTTGGCAGGTTTGTTGTGTTGCCATATTCTTTCAAATTTTTTATAATGGATTTAATGGTGCTCTGTGGGATTGTTCAAAGTTTCAGATATTTTTTTTATAACCCAACCCTGATCTGTACTTCTACACAACTTTGACCATGACCTGTTTGGAGAGCTCATTGGTCTTCATGGTGCTGCTTGCTTGGTGGTGCAACTTGCTTAGTGGTGTTGCAGACTCGTGTGCCTTTCAGAACAGGTGTATACAGTGCCTTGCGAAAGTATTCGGCCCCCTTGAACTTTGCGACCTTTTGCCACATTTCAGGCTTCAAACATACAGATATAAAACTGTATTTTTTTGTGAAGAATCAACAACAAGTGGGACACAATCATGAAGTGGAACTACATTTATTGGATATTTCAAACTTTTTTAACAAATCAAAAACTGAAAAATTGGGCGTGCAAAATTATTCAGCCCCCTTAAGTTAATACTTTGTAGCGCCACCTTTTGCTGCGATTACAGCTGTAAGTCGCTTGGGGTATGTCTCTATCAGTTTTGCACATCAAGAGACTGAAATTGTTTCCCATTCCTCCTTGCAAAACAGCTCGAGCTCAGTGAGGTTGGATGGAGAGCATTTGTGAACAGCAGTTTTCAGTTCTTTCCACAGATTCTCGATTGGATTCAGGTCTGGACTTTGACTTGGCCATTCTAACACCTGGATATGTTTATTTTTGAACCATTCCATTGTAGATTTCGCTTTATGTTTTGGATCATTGTCTTGTTGGAAGACAAATCTCCGTCCCAGTCTCAGGTCTTTTGCAGACTCCATCAGGTTTTCTTCCAGAATGGTCCTGTATTTGGCTCCATCCATCTTCCCATCAATTTTAACCATCTTCCCTGTCCCTGCTGAAGAAAAGCAGACCCAAACCATGATGCTGCCACCACCATGTTTGACAGTGGGGATGGTGTGTTCAGCTGTGTTGCTTTTACACCAAACATAACGTTTTGCATTGTTGCCAAAAAGTTCAATTTTGGTTTCATCTGACCAGAGCACCTTCTTCCACATGTTTGGTGTGTCTCCCAGGTGGCTTGTGGCAAACTTTAAATTACACTTTTTATGGATATCTTTAAGAAATGGCTTTCTTCTTGCCACTCTTCCATAAAGGCCAGATTTGTGCAATATATGATTGATTGTTGTCCTATGGACAGAGTCTCCCACCTCAGCTGTAGATCTCTGCAGTTCATCCAGAGTGATCATGGGCCTCTTGGCTGCATCGCTTGGGAAATCTTTTTGTATCCAAATCCGGCTTTAAAGTTCTTCACAACAGTATCTCGGACCTGCCTGGTGTGTTCCTTGTTCTTCATGATGCTCTCTGCGCTTTTAACGGACCTCTGAGACTATCACAGTGCAGGTGCATTTATACGGAGACTTGATTACACACAGGTGGATTGTATTTATCATCATTAGTCATTTAGGTCAACATTGGATCATTCAGAGATCCTCACTGAACTTCTGGAGAGAGTTTGCTGCACTGAAAGTAAAGGGGCTGAATAATTTTGCACGCCCAATTTTTCAGTTTTTGATTTGTTAAAAAAGTTTGAAATATCCAATAAATGTCGTTCCACTTCATGATTGTGTCCCACTTGTTGTTGATTCTTCACAAAAAAATACAGTTTTATATCTTTATGTTTGAAGCCTGAATCGTGGAAAAGGTCGCAAAGTTCAATTGGGCCGAATACTTTCGCAAGGCACTGTATATACTGAGATCATGTGACAGATCATGTGACACTTAGATTGCACACAGGTGGACTTTATTTAACTAATTATGTGACTTCTGAAGGTGTCACGCCCTGACCTGAGTATTCTTTGTTTTATTTATTGTTTTGGTTAGGTCAGGGTGTGACATGGGTGATGTATGTGTTTTTTGTACTGTCTATGGGTTTTGTAGGTTTTTGGGGTTGTTTACTATCTAGGTGTTTTAAATGTCTATGGTTGCCTAGATTGGTTCTCAATTAGAGGCAGGTGTGTATCGTTGTCTCTGATTGGGAACCATATTTAGGCAGCCATCCTCTTTGGGAATTTGGTGGGTTATTATCTGTCTATGTGTTAGTTGCCTGTATCTGCACTTATCATATATAGCTTCGGTTTGTTGTTTTGTTTAAGTGTTCTAGTGTTCTTCGTTAAATAAAGAAGAAGTATGTATTCTAATCACGCTGCGCTTTTGTCTCCTCTTTACGACGAGCGTGACAGAAGGTAATTGGTTGCACCAGATCTTATTCAGGGGCTTCATAGCAAAGGGGATGAATACATATGCACTTTTCCGTTTTGAATTTTTTGAAACAAGTTATTTTTTTCATTTCATTTTCTGTCTTCATGAAGTGCTTTGAGAGGCTAGGTAGCGTTGCCAGGTAAACAACCTCTCGCTCAACTTCAACAAAATTAAGTAGCTGATTGTGACGAGAGCACGCCCTCATCCACATCGACAGGCCGCAGTGGAGAGAGTCAGCGGGCACACTGAGGACCTGAAATGGTCCCTCGACCACCGACAGTCTTAACAACGCATCTTCAACCTGAGAAGGCTGTAACAATGTGCGCTGAGAGTCAGGAAGCAAGTTCAGGGAGTGAGTGGTTTAATAAATAAACACACCATAATACAAAACAAGAAACACGAACAACGCACAGACATGAAACAGAAACAATTAGTCCTGGGGAAGGAACCAAAGGGAGTGACATATATAGGGAAGGTAATCAGGGAAGTGATTGAGTCCAGGTGAGTCTGAAGATGCGCAGGTGCACGTAACGATGGTGACAGGTGTGCACCATAACGAGCAGCCTGATGACCTAGAGGCCGGAGAGGGAGCACACGTGACACAGAAGAAATTGGGCTTGGTCGCTAAGACTCTCACAAACTTCTACAGATGCACCATTGACCAGCCAGGTTGTTCAAGATTGAGGTGGAAATTGGATGTCTATACATGTCCTGGGGACGTCGGGAAATGCCTTCAGAACTGGCCACTAGGTGCAACACTGAGCACTATTAACATCAACTAGGCGTAGGTTTGCTAGGGGGCAGTGGATGAGTGTAATCCCATGACTCTGGATCAGAAGGTTGTGTGTTCAATTCTAGCTGTGGACACTGTTTTTTTATTTGTGATTTTAACCCTAACCCTTACCTTAACCATTCGGAAGGAGTGCCTGACGTAGTAACTCTTAATTTGACGTTTGGAGAAATGGAACAAAACAGAGCAGCAGGAGCAACAAAACACTTTGAAATTTGACGTTTGGATATTGGAGGTTTTTGGAACGTGGATGAACATCTAATTCTGCAGTGAGACTGTGAGAACTTGTTGTCATTGACAGCATCCTGTCGGACTGTATCACCACCTGGTAAGGCACCGGCCACATGGCTTCAGAAAGTGATGGGGTCCAACGCATCACCAGGGGCAAACTACCTGCCCTCCAGGACATTTACAGCACCCAGTGTCACAGGAAGGCCAAGAAGATCATCAAGTACCTCAGCCACCCGATCTACGGCCTGTTCACCCCGCTAACATCTAGAAGGCGGAGACAGTACAGGTGCATCAAAGCTGGGACAGAGAGAATGATAAACAGCTTCTATTCCCAGGCCATCAGACCGTTAAAAAAGTCACCAGTAGATGGCCTCCACTCAGTTCTCTGCCCTTTGCCCAGTACTCTACTCTGCCCCTCTGTCACTGTCACTAGCCGGCTACCGCCGGGTGCTCTACTCTACACCTTAGGGACTGCTGCCCTATGTACATAGTCATTGAACACTGGTCACTTTAATAATATTTACCATGATCATCCAAAACATTAAGAACACCTGCTCTTTCTATGACACAGACTGACCAGGTGAATCTTTATTGATGTCACTTGTTAAATCCACTTCAATCAGTGTAGATGAAGGGGACGAGACGGGATAAAGAAAGATGTGTAATCATTGAGACACTTGAGGCTTGGATTGGATTGTGTATGTGAGTCAGTCAGAGGGTGAATGGTGTCGTGACGTTGTATTAGTTAATGTGACGACTGTTGCTCATCGAATGATTACAAGTTTCTAATTGCGTGATTAACTGAATCAAGCAATTATTAACTCATTAACCTGGGGCACCATGGGAAAACTAGTTTTTATTGAGTTTCTATTTCCCAAATTAACTCAAACAACATCAGAATATCGATTTTACAACAGCCGCTAATTAATCAGTTACCTCTACCAATCTCGTTCTGAATGTCGTATAGTCCGGGAATCTGCACGGACCCGGGTCTCACCAATGAGTTCGTACCACACAAATCTTAGTTGAGTATTTATTTACTAGAAAGCTAAAATGATGATAAAAGATACACAAAGACAAAACACATTACAGGCTATTGATTAGAACTTAGTTTAATGGGCCAACACAATATGGCACGTTACCCACAATGGGGATTTCAAAGAGAGAGAAAAAGAGAAAGTACACGAGAGAAATATACTTTTGGGGGAATTTGTCAGCTATGCTTATTCTAACCCTAGCCTTGCCCCAAACTGCCGCTCTCATGAGTCAGAATATAATGATGTAATTACGTGGGGAAGGTCTCTGTGGATCCTCCGCGTGGACCGTTCAGGCTGCTCGATGATGCACTTCTCCGGCGCACATTTCTGGTCGTCCTCACGATGTCAGTGTCCTTTTGGCTTAGGAGTCTGTTCCCTCACCCTTGCTATGGAAGGGGTCTTCTGAGGACAGACAGCTCTGTAGCTCAGAGCTCACAGCATAGGAATGAAACATTTTAGATACCACAATTCGCTGGGATTGGATGCTAAGGGGGTCCGGCTTGAATTCACCCGCTTAGACACAGCTACTCATCCGTAGCTTGGGTAGAAAAATATTTCTTTGTCTTCAAACTTGAGTTGCGTTCTGGGTTCGTTGACTTTTAAGACCTTGCTGCAGCTTGGGTCACTTAGTCCTCTCTGGAATTTCTTTACTCACAGGTTTTATACCCTCATGTCAGAAGTGGACGTAACCGCCTTTAGGGCAATTCTCTGGGCGTACCAAGTTATGAGGGAAAGGTCTAGATTTTACTCAAATCCAATTTTAGACAACTAACTTCACATTTCATCTTTACCAAAACATTCTCTTTGATTTGGATATTTTCCATACAACGTACAATGTATAAACATCAAACATACACTAGGAAAACTCTTCACGTTACAATGTTTTCGAAATGACGTCATCTATTAACCTTTAATAACAAAACAAAAATGGCATACATTTTCATATTCCATCTATCGTCATGACCACCACTGTGGCTGACGGAAACCATTGTTCCAAAGTCCCTTTATTTCATGTTTAATGTTCTGAGGCTGGTTCTCCATAGTAACAGGACTAAGGAATTTATCTGTGGCCTGAGAATTACCAGGGGCGTGAGGGGTCATAAAACCCCCACATCTTGAGGCTGTTCTGAGTGCAAAAGGGGGGTGCAACTAAATATTAGGAAGGTGTTCCTGATGTTTGCTTTAATCAGTGTATTTACAGTATGCACCACTGTACTAAATGTTTGATGATTTTGTGTGTTGACATTTATTTATTGATTTATAGGAACTAGGAACATAAGAATTTCACTGCACCCGCCATAACATCTGATACACTGTGTACGCTACCAATAAAAATAGATTTGATTTGATGAACAAGCTGCTTTACTCAAAGCTTCACCGCCTAACATGGCTGCTCCAATCTGCCTGACACTCCCTACCCCAACCTCCTCGCTCCCTCTCAGTACAACTCTGTCTCTCTGTTTCACTGTGTTTTTCTCTCTCTATTTGTCTCTCTGTCTATCTGTCCATCTGCCTATCTGCCTTTCTGTCTATCTGTCTCTCGGTCTGTCTGTCCATCTGCCCGGCTCCCACCTCTCACTCCCTCCCCCTCTCTCTCTCTCTGTCTGTCTTTATGTCTATCTATTTGTCTGTCTGTCCATCTGCCCGGCTCCCTTTTCTCTCTCTCTCTCTCTCTCTCTCTGTCTTTCTATCTCTCTCTCTCTCTCTCCCCATCTTCCTGTCTCTCTCCATCTTCCCCTCTTTCACCCACACTCTTTCTTTTTTATACATCTCCCTCTCTCACCCTATCTATCTCTCTGACCTCCAATTTACTGTCAATTCTCTGTGACTCTTCCTCCCTTTCAGTGTTTCTTCCCCCTTTCAGGATTTCTTCCTGCTCTTCTATCCATCTCTCTCTCTCTCTCTCTCTCTCTCTCTCTCTCTCTCTCCCTCTCTCTCTCTCTCTCTCTCTCTCTCTCTCGACCTCTCTCTCTCTCTCTCTCGACCTGTACATAGCCCATCTATAATTTAGCCCAAACAACTACCTCTTCCCCTACTGTATTTATATATTTTGCTCCTTTGCACCCCATTATTTCATTATTTCTATTATTTATATTTCTATTATTTCTACTTTGCTTATTCTTCCACTGCAAATCAACCATTCCAGTGTTTTACTTGCTATATTGTATTTACTTCACCACCATGGCCTTTTTTTTTGCCTTTACCTCCCTTATCTCACCTCACTTGCTCACATTGCATATAGACTTGTTTCTACTGTATTATTGACTATATGTTTGTTTATTCCATGTGTAACTCTGTGTTGTTGTATGTGTCAAACTGCTGTGCTTTATCTTGGCCAAGTTGCAGTTGTAAATGAGAACTTGTTCTCAACTAGCCTACCTGGTTAAATAAAGGTGAAATAAAAAATTAAATAGAAATAAATAAAATTAGGTCACTTACACATATATTCAGTCATGTGGCAAACACTTTAAAGTTCATGGTGAAGTGTTTCTGTATGTTATTATTCAATAGGAGCATTTTCCAAAAATACATGGACAGTGTGTGTGTGTGGTGGTTACCCAGCATGTATGGTGCTAAGTGCACACATTACCCCTAAGAGACAGCAGCCATGATGCCTTGGGCCTCTTTGTCACCAGTTACAAACATGACTTTTCTTCTGATAAACGAGAGCTAGCATGTTGTTGCCACTTTAAACGGTTGTTATTGAGGCCATGAGAACACACATCATATCCAGGAAGTGAGCCCGAGCCTCCTCATGATGACTTGTGTTTGAACCACAAAGGGAGGAGGTACGCAAATCTGGGAAACTTTGTGAAGTGGAGCATCAACTGCTCCTCAGCCCCCCTGCTGCGGAACGCAGTGCCATAATTGGTCACGTTGAATAAAACGACACAATAAATATACAACTGTCATAAAAATAGCACAGGATGCTTTCAAAGCCCCATCCACTACTCTTCACTATCAGAATGGAGCCCAGCTGTGTACTTTGTGCCTGTGTCATCTTAGAGAGACTTGTGTTGCAAAGTGAAGCCTGGCGCTGAAAGAGCCCTATCACTACCAGGTGCAGCCAGGAGAGAATGGAGCTCCAAAAAGAGGATGTTTGGCACCAGGTGTATTTCTACAGTACAGTACGTGCAAAGGTGCAGCTCAACGATAATGACGTCTGACAAAAACAACTGTGGGTCCTCTTTCAAGGCCCCTTCCCTTGGCCGACAAAGAACAAACAGAAGTGAAAGCCAGACAACAGTGTGGGGGAACTGCGAATGAAGGAATGTTAGACAGGAAGGACGCAACGTAAGGAACGAGGGGGGGGGGGGGGGGGGGGTGAAAATATGAAGAATAGTCAGGGAGAGGGAGGTTGGTAATGCACAGAGAGTGGAAGACAAAGGGATGCAGAGAATCTAGAAGGACATATGGATTTTGTGGCTATAAAGTGGTTGTGGTACCAGCCTGGTATTTACATCACTCCCTGTCCCCACCCCGAGGAGCTTCCCTGAGGGTTTTGTACCCCCTCTATGAACAAGTCCTTCATGATGTGTTGGTAAGATGCTCCTGGACTGGGCTACAGATTAGCCCTAAAGATACCGCTCTCCTTTGAAGAGGAATAGCCTTGGCTGCCCACCACCATCTGTGGGGCTGACACACATGCATTAGCACCACACACGCATTAACATGTCAGGCACGCACACACACTTTCCCCCCATTGGCTTGCACCAGGGCTATATTTCTCCCTGTAACTTCCAGGCCAGAGTTGACCTTCCTCCAGTAGAGATGGACAGACTCAGACATGTTTTGTGTTTGACCTTAATGAAGCCCTATCTCCCGCTCTTCCTTTCTCCCTCTCTAATTGACTCAAAGCCTCTTTCTCCCCCACTGTCTTTTTACCTGTGAAATGTAAAATAACATGACTATTCTGTCCATTTCAACATTATGAATCATATCAGAGAACTGCCTTTTCTCTTTCTTTCTCCTCCTCTCAATCTCTCTGTTTCTCTACTCTTTCCATCCCTCCCTCCCCCGCTCTACCCCCTCTAAATCTCATTTACTCCCTTGGAAGTAGTCAGAAAAAAGAGTGGAGTACAAAACGACCTTCTCTTCCCCGAAGCAAAAAGCATCTTCTTATTGTGGAGGTCACTGTCTCTGTGCAGCCCTGAGCTCTGAACACTACTATGCTTGTTTTAATGATGCACAGGAGCAGAGAGAAAGGGAGACAGAGTGGTAGAGAGAGGGTGAGAGGGAGAGAGATTTCGCTACCAACTCACTGCTAACCCCCTGACCCCCACCCCCCTCCTCCCACCTCCCCTCCCCCTCAAAGAAAGTGCTCTTCTTGTTCCACATTCATTTTGAGAGGTTGTTCTAAGCGATATAACCTCTCAGCAATATTATTTATTACTTCTCCCTCAACCCACACTGAGACCTGGGTTGCTATGCTACAATAATCCAACCTCTCATCTTTCCTCCTCCTCTTCTCCTCTCTTCTCCACATTTACTTATTTCTTTCCTTACCAACCCATAGTGCCCTGGGAAAGGACAGGAAAGGGTTAAATCCTATAATCCCCCTCTCACTCTCCTTTTCTCTCCCTCTGTCTCTCTCTCTGTCTCTCTCTCGTTTTCTCCCTCTCTTTAATGACCCCCTGCAGTTCACGACCCTGTTTGATTTGACCCCACGACCTCTTAGGGTCACGACCCCATCTTGCACCAAAACAAATTACATTTGACCCCTGCGTAAGAGGTTAGGTTTAGCGACGAGAGTCATATCATATCAGATATCTATCAATCTCTTCTAGTTTTCTATTCCTGAACATCAAGTTCCATGTCGGGTAGTTCTTTTCATTTTACAATCTGTTCTAGTAGTTTTATGATCACGAAGGGAAACAGGGCAATTTAGTCACTGACATAACAAACAACCCAGACAGTTCGTAATGCCTAAAGTAAAAACGTTATAATTATTTTACTGGCATTCGGCCGGGAAAGATCTGCTCTTCATGAGGTCTGTTACACAAACACTGGGACATTCATGGTTTCCCCATAGGCTGATAACCCAACAGAAAAAACCCAATACAATACACTCTGTCTCTAACAGACAACATTCCCTGTTACATCATAGCTGTCCCTTGCAGTGTGTTTCTCTTTTTCTCCATCTCTTCCTCCCTCCCTCCCTCTCCCTCTGTTATGGCCTTGTCTCCGGGGAAACGCTCGTTTTTGTCAAAATCACCTTGGAGATTGTGGACCTGCGCTGATGGCAGAGCTGAGAAGAGGAGAGGAAAGAGGGGGATGAGGAGCGGAATATGAGAGAAAGGGGGATCAAAGCTTGTCTGGCTCAGCCCAGACTAATGTGAGGGGACAGCCTTAGCTATCTGTTAACCAAACTCACGCTGGCGACGCCAGGAAGAGAGGGATAAAATTCTCTCCTTTACAGCGCTGCGTTCTCCCGCCTTCTTTGACAGCAGTTGGAGGCGCATGGGCCTTGATGTCACATCCTGTAGGTGTTTAAGCCGCTTACTTACACAAGATAGAGAAAGAGAGAGCGGGAAAGAGAGAAAGAGATATGTAGGATGCATGGGGTGGGGGGTCATGGTGGTAGGAGGATCAGGATGTAATATCTGTTTGATTGTATGTTTGTCTTGCTGTTGAATATATAAAGACGTTAGGTGGTTGTATGGCATGTGTGACGTTTGAGGGTATTGATGCGAGGGCGAAAAGTCCAGGGGATAATTGGACCCCTTCTGTACATTTCAGTGTGCATGCTGACTCCCCGGGCCAGGATAGAAGGAAAGGGTTCAAACATTCCCAGATTCCGAGCGCAGGGAGAGGCATGATGGGAAGGCATGGGATGCACTGGCTGGGAGATGGCTTTCAGTGTGTAGGGCTGTTGCGGACCGTATTACCGCCACACTGGCAGTCATGAGATCGCAGTAAAATTCCATGTGACCGCATCCTGGACATGCACTGGTAGTCCCCAACTCACTAACGACCATCAGGTCCTAATGGCCTGGTTCTCAGGGCTCTGTTGTCTCTCTAAGTACTCTGATATCAATTTGAAGATGGAAGTTCAACAGGTTGAAACTGACTGAAAAACATGATCGTTGTTGTTTCAAAGTCACACAACTAAATGGACAGCACTTTCTAAGGTGATGATTCATATGCATTGAGCCCTAGCCTGAAAAACACCCTAAATTCAAATAATGATTGTGCGGTTATAAACGTCCCTTTTTCAGGACCCTGTATTTCAAAGATAATTCGTAAAAATCGAAATAACTTTACAGATCTTCATTGTAAAGGGTTTAAACACTTTTTTCCATGCTTGTTCAATGAACCATTAACAATTAATGAACATGCACCTGTGCAAAGGTCGTTAAGATACTAACAGCTTACAGATGGTAGGCAATTAAGGTCACAGTTATGACATCTTAGGACACTAAAGAGGCCTTTCTACTGACTGAAAAACACAAAAAGAAAGATGCCCAGGGTCCCTGCTCATCTGCGTGAATGTGCCTTAGGCATGCTGCAAGGAGGCATGAGGACAGCAGATGTGGCCAGGGCAATAAATTGCAATGTCTGTACTGTGAGATGCCTAAGACAGCGCTCCAGGGAAAGGACGGACAGCTGATCGTCCTCACAGTGGCAGACCACGTGTAACAGCACCTGCACAGGATTGGTACATCCGAACACCACAGGTACAGGATGGCAACAACAACTGCCCGAGTTACACCAGGAATGCACAATCCCTCCATCAGTGCTCAGAATGTCTGCAATAGGCTGAGAGAGGCTGGACTGAGGGCTTTTTGGCCTGTTGTAAGGCAGGTCCTCACCAGACATCACCGGCAACAACGTTGCCTATGGGCAAATACCCACTGTCGCTGGACCAGACAGGATTGGCAAAAAGTGCTCTTCACTGTTGCGGTTTTGTCTCACCAGGGGTGATGGTCGGATTCACATTTATCGTCGAAGGAATGAGCCTCCTCAGGAGGGGTTTTTATTCGTAACAATAGAAAAGGCTGTTCTATGACGCCTGATTATGTCTGTGCTCACGGGGGTGGGCCAATGACTTAGTTTACCTCTCTGGGGTAGGGGGCAGTATTTTGACATCCGGTTGAAAAGCATGCCCAAAGTAAACTGCCTGCTACTCAGGCCCATATAATTGGTAGATTTGGGTAGAAAACACTCTAAAGTTTTCAAAACTGTGAGTATAGCAGAACTGATATGGCAGGCGAATACCTGAGAAAGATCCATCCAGGAAGTGGGATTTTTTTTATGTTTGTAGTTTTCCATTGACTGCCAATACAGTATCCAATGACTTAGGACTCAGATTGCACTTCCTATGCCTTCCACTAGATGTCAACAGTCTTTAGGATTTTTTTCAGGCTGGTATTCTGAAACATGAGGGAGTAAGACCACTCTGAGTGAGTGGAAAGTGGAAAGTCCACAGACCTGTTTTCTGCACGCGACCGAGAGCTTGCCTTTCTTGTTTTTTTTTTTACATTGACGAAGCTATTGTCTGGTTGAAATATTATTGATTATTATGACTAAAAACAACCAGAGGATTGATTATCAACATCGGTTGACATGTTTCTACGAACTTTACTCATACTTTTGGGATTTTTCATCTGCCTGTTGTGACTGCCTTTGAGCCAATGGATAACTGAACAAAAAGCGCCAACAAAACGGAGGTATTTGGACATAAAGAGGGACTTTATCGAACAAAACAAACATTTATTGTGTAACTGGGAGTCTTGTGAGTGCAGCGATATGAAGATCATCAAAGGTAAGTGATTAATTTTATCACTATTTCTGACTTTTGTTACTCCTCTACTTGGTTGGTAACTGTTTGTAATATTTTGAGGGCTAGGCGCTGTCCTCAGATAATCGCATTGTATGCTTTCACCGTAAAGCCTTTCTGAAATCTGACACAACGGTTGGATTAACAAGAAGTGAATCTTTAAGCCGGTGTATAACACTTGTATGTTTTATGAATTTTTATTATGAGTATTTCTGTTTTTGGCGCTCTGCAATTTCACCGGATGTTGGCCAGGTGGGACGGTAGTGTCCCAATACCCTAGAGAGGTTAAACTTTCAAGGGAATACAATTCTCTCACAGTAAAGGTTTAACATCACATTACATCATTTCACAAATAGTTTAATCTTTGCTCATTCATTTTATACAATAAATAAATGCAAACCCCATAATTGAGAAATGTACATATTCAGAGATATAGTTCTGTATGTTTCCTGTCCTCTCTGAGGTCACCAAATGAAACACACTCGTCACATCTGTCCCTTAAGAGTTCAAGAACCATTCCCACGTTCTCACAAGTGGACATTTTGTTTCATATTCTCATTTTGGGGATTTAGGTGTTTGCCATGTGAAATCGTTTGTTCTCTCTGTTTCTCTCTTTCTGAATGGCCAGGGGGGAGAGTCTCCACCAGGAATTTACAACCTGAGATAACAGAACCTGGATGAAGGAGAGAGTGGGAAGCCATGATCTATACCCAGAAAGGGCCACGTCATGACACAAGCAATCTCAACGCTGTGCGTTACAGGGAAGACATCCTCCTCCCTTATGTGGTACCCTTCCTACAGGCTCCTCCTGACATGACTCTCCAGCATGACAGTGCCACCAGCCAAACTGCTCGTTTTGTGCATGATTTCCTGCAAGACAGGAATAATGTCAGTGTTCTGCCAAGGCCAGCGAAGAGCCCAGATCTCAATTCCATTGAGCACATCTGGGACCTGTTGGATCGGAAGATGAGGGCTATGGCCATTCCCCTCAGAAATGTTCGGGAACTTGCAGGTGCCTTAGTGGAAGAGTGGGGTAACATCTTACGGCAAGAACAGGCAAATCTGGTGCAGTCCATGAGGAGGAGATGTACTGCAGTACTTAATGCAGCTGGTGGCCACACCAGATACTGACTGTTACTTTTGATTTTGACCCCCCCTTTGTTCAGGGACACATTATTCCATTTCTGTTGTCTGTGGAACTTGTTCAGTTTATGTATCAGTTGTTGAATCATGTTATGTTCATACAAATATTTACACATGTTATGTTTGAAAATAAACGCAGTTGACAGTGAGAGCACGTTTCCTTTTTTGGCTGGGTTTATAATACATAGCCTACTACTTATTGCGCACAGCAGAAAAACATTAGAAAAAAAATATTTAGATGTCTTTGGTACATAGTTGGTTTAGCCCATTCTCCAAAATTAAACAAACTCTAGTAATGGCAGTTGAGTGTGTAATGTATTATTATGCATACTGGTTGGCCTGGTTACCTTAAGCTACGTTCCAAACTTTCTATCTATGAGTCTGGGAGTGAAAGTGTAGGCCTTGGTGATGCTGTTGGTTCATTGATTGTGCAGGGCGGCTTACAGTACATTTGAATTAGATTTTGAATAGCATACTATAGGGCAATTTTATATTTAATGGGCTACAGAATACCTCATTTGTATTTTACCCCCTTTTTCGATCTTGTCTCATCACTGCAACTCCCCAACAGGCTCTCGAGAGGCGTCCACCGAAACATGACCCGCCTAACCACGCTCCTTAACACCCACCAGCTTAACCCAGAAGCCAGCCGCACCAACGTGTCGGAGGAAACACCGTTCAAATGGGGTCAGCCTGAAGGCACCAGGCCCGCCACAAAGATTCGCTAGAGAGAGAAGAGCCAATTAAAGCCCCACCGACCTAACCCTTCCATAACCTTGACTACGCTGGGCCAATTGTGCACTGTCCTATTGGACTCCCGGCCACAGCCGGTTGTGGCACATCCCGGGAAATCAACCTGGGTCTGTAGTAATGCCTCTAGCACTGCATTCAGATGCAGTGCCTTAGACCGCTGCGTCACACGTTAGGATTTCCCTTGTTTTCGCAAATGAAGCACTGGGTAACTGCAGGAACAGAATTGGTGAGCCCATGGCATACAGAGTTTGGGCGGAATATCACCAGTGGCGCATTGAGAGGCTGCATGCTCCTCAAACAGTGGCTGATACATGGACTAAAATAACTGGAGTAGCCTACCTAGCATGATTGAAAAATGAACCCAGTGGAAAGCGGCCTCCATTCAATATATTTTTTCCCCTGCTGCTGTTCCTGCCCATTTGATAATGGACCACTCTAAATCAAAACTAATTTGACATATTAATGAAGATTACATTGAGAATAGTCTGATGGGTAAAAATAAACTATATATACAAAAGTATGTGGACACCCCTTCAAATTAGTGAATTCGGCTATTTCAGCCAAACCCGTTGCTGACAGGTGTATACAATAGAGCACACAGCCTGGCAATCTCCATAGATAAGCACTGGCCTTACTGAAGAGCTCAGTGACTTTTAATGTGAACCGCCATGGAATGTCACCTTTCCAACAAGTCAGTTCGTCAAATTTCTGCACTGCTAGAGCTGCCCCGGTCAACTGTTAGAGCTGCCCCGGTCAACTGTTAGAGCTGCCCCGGTCAACTGTTAGAGCTGCCCCGGTCAACTGTTGGAGCTGCCCCGGTCAACTGCTAGAGCTGCCCCGGTCAACTGTTAGAGCTGCCCCGGTCAACTGCTAGAGCTGCCCCGGTCAACTGTTAGAGCTGCCCCGGTCAACTGTTAGAGCTGCCCCGGTCAACTGTTAGAGCTGCCCCGGTCAACTGCTAGAGCTGCCCCGGTCAACTGTTAGAGCTGCCCCGGTCAACTGCTAGAGCTGCCCCGGTCAACTGCTAGAGCTGCCCCGGTCAACTGTTAGAGCTGCCCCGGTCAACTGTTAGTTCTGTTATTGTGAAGTGGAAAAGTCTAAGAGCAACAATGGCTCAGCTGCAAAGTGGTAGGGCAGACTGGTAGGGCAGACACGCTCACAGATTGTTACCGCCGAGTTCTGAAGCGTTTAAAAATTGTCTGCCCTCAGTTGCAGCACTCACTACCGCAACATTAGCACAGAGAACTGTTTGTCGGGAGCTTCATGAAATGGGTTTCTATGGCCGAGCAGCCACACACAAGCCTAAGATCACCATGCACAAAGCCAAGCGTCGGCTGGAGTAAAGTTTGCCATCATTGGACTGAAGCAGTGAAAACGTATTCTCTGGACTGTGTTTGGCAGTCCAATGGACCAATATGGGTTTGGCGGATGCCAGGAGAACGCTACATGCCCAAATGCAAATGCCAACTGTAAGGTTTGGTGGAGAAGGAATCTGAGTCTGAGGCTGTTTTTCATGGTCCGATTACTGTAGGCTCCTTCGTTCCAGGGAAATCTTAATGCTACAGCATACAATGACATTCTAGACAATCCTGTACAATCCTGTACTTCCAAATTTGTGGAAACACTTTGGGGAAGGCCCTTTCCTGTTTCAGCATGACAATGCCCCCGTGGACAAAGCGAGGCCCATACAGAAATGGTTTGTCGAGTTTGAGGTGGAAGAACTTGACTGGCCTGCACAGAGCCCTGACCTCAACCCCATTGAAAATCTTTGGGATGAATTGGAACGCCAACTGCAAGCCAGGCCGAATCGCCTCACTAATGCTTTTGTGGCTGAATGGAAGCAAGTCTTCCCAGAAGACTGGAGGCTGTTATAGCAGGGGGGACCAACACCATATTTATGCCCATGATTTTGGAATGAGATATTAGGCGAGCGGGTGTCCTTATACTTTTGGTCATGTATTGTATGATCACTTGATGAAGAAACAGTGGCTGCAGCCTGAGGCAAGGAACAGAGCACAAGCATTTTTTGCAACTTTCTCAAATCATCAATAGCCTATATTTGCATCATGAAGCCCATCTATGTTTTGATTTCTAAGGCAGTGACAGTGGCAGTGGTTTGTATCATTCACAACTAAAATTGCCAAATAACACTATATCATATAGGACCTGTTTCAAATAATTACTTTGAGACTTTTTTTATACTGTTTTTTTTTAACATAGCCACTTCATATGCACACTCAGTCCAGAATGGGAAACATATCCTTTCTATATTATTCAGCTAAGTTAGATTATATTCTTCCTACTATAAAACCATCTAGTATAAAGTACGTGACTTATATGCATATCTTGTCTACTAAATGAAAAAGCTTACATCATAGCCAGATAACAGAGTAGGCAAACTCATATTCTGTTCTTCTGAAATACATTTTCTTCAAAATGGTTCTGTCGACCTGCCTAAAATAAATGATGGATTTATTGTGATGGTTTATATTAAATTTAATTTAATTTATGAGACAACTGTTTATCAATGTAGACGTTCCAGCGGCTTGTATGAATCCAGGAGATGCTAAACGTGTTGATTTTAAGGTTCATTACCGTAGCTTTAAAAAAAAAAAGCTTTAAAAAAAAAAGACCGGCAGTCTTTTGCATGACGATAAGCGTGTACAATATGTGAGTGAGGGAGCTGATAATGACTTACTAAAGCTACCAGCTCTCACAGTCTCACGTCAGAATTAGACATTCATCCATGTGAGTGAGGGAGCTGATAATGACTTACTAAAGCTACCAGCTCTCACAGTCTC